>NC_133429.1:36500625-36607441 GCF_011762505.2 Arvicanthis niloticus | reverse complement strand
TATATATGTTTTCTGAGCTGATAATTTGGCACTGGGGAACCAACTGGCATGCTCTTCCCTTGAGGAAGATCACACTGCAACCAACGAGAGATTTTGTTTTCAAAACTAACCTTTTACAAACGTGATCTATAGGCTAAAGTATTATTCTATTAAAAATGATTGTGTAGCCAGGCTTGGTCGCTCATACACCTTTAATCCTAGCATTCTGGAGGCAGAGGCACTCAGGGATCACTGAGTCAAAGACTGTCTGGTCTATAGAGTAAGTTCCAGGATAGCCAGGGCTACACAGAGAACCCTGTCTCAAAAACACTAAATTCAAACTAACCAACCAACAAACCCACCAACCAACCACCCACCCACCCACCCACCCACCCACTCACTAACCACCAACCAACCAACCAGACAACCAAAAAACAACAAAAACAAAACAAAATAAGACAAATGAACAAACCTATCAATTGTGTAGAGGTAGTGTGTGTGTGTGTGTGTGAGAGAGAGAGAGAGGGAGAGAGAGAGAGAGAGAGAGAGAGAAGAGAGAGAGAGAGAGAGAGAGAGAATGTGTGTGTATGTGTGTGATCAGCAACCAACAAAATAAGATCAAGTAAGAAGGAAAATATATCAGGAATAGACTAGAAAATACTCCCTTGCTGTGTGTCCCTCTGTGTTTCTCCTTATCTGTCTGTCTCTCTCTCTTGTTTTGGCCTTGAACCTGTTATGCATCTGAATTTGTCCTTGAACTCTCTGTACTGTATTTCCAAGTACTGGCATTACAAGCCTGCAAAATCTGACCTGCTATTTTTGTCTCTTTCTGGGACAGTATCTTTGGTTTATATGCTCCAGATCTGTGTGTTTTGCATATTGCTGTGTCAATTAAAGGATGCTTATCAATTCTAAAACGCATGGTGATTATATTACTTGCCTTTTCTGCATCAGATAACCAACTGCAGATGCTGCCCTATGGCAAACAGGAACACTGATATCTTCTATAGAAAAGGAATTTTCTAACAAAGCGGTGTTGGGCCACCAATATATTGTACTTGCCAAAAAGTAAAAGTTAATTTTTTTTTTGTTAGACTGACAACAACAGAAGGTATACACAACATGTTTGTACACATGTGTACATCTACGAGTGGATATGCATAGTCAAATAATGCATCTTTCTGATGCTCACTGTTCTACTGACAGGATTCTGTCTGTACACTTCAAATGCGGGATTGCCATTCTGTGTAGTTTTCTGGTGGAAACAAAATTGGAATACATATTATGCGTAGCCTAAGCATAATTGTATTTGATTTAAAATACTGGGAGGTCTGTTGTCATTAGACATTCTAGTTCGATTGGATTACAAATGTAAAAATGGCCTATAGAGAAAGGAAAAGAAATAGTAACACGGAGTTGAGCTACAACCTATTTAGAAATCTAAGGCAATGCTTCCTGCCTACACAAGGAGAGATAATCCTCTGCTTCCTAGGTACTCTTAGAACGCTTTGTTTGCTCAATAGGCATTGTTCTGCTGTCTGTCACTTTATCTTTCTGCCTGTACTGCTTCTCTAGAGTTTTTACTGGCCTTTGTAGGATTAGCAGTTCCTATTTTATGTACAAAATGGCATATGGGTGGTAGAATTCTACTAGACGTCTAAATAATGGATTTCTTGAGAGATGTCACAATGTCAAGGATTTCCAAAACCTTTTTATTAGGTTAATGTGTGGGACCTGAAAGCTCCCAAGGAGTAATTCTTATAAATATTGAAATTTAAAGAGTAAATGATGAAAGACAGTTGTGTCACCTATGGGGACCTCTGCAAGGAAATGTCAACCAAAAACATGGTTGAGACGTAGAAGACGAAAAGGATCAATTTTCTGACTCTTGGTTCTGGAGAAACTGGTATGAGGCAAAAGGAATGAGGTGGATCATGGTAGGCAGAAAGCCAGTAATCATGATTTTCTTTACTAGGAAAGCAAAGGCAAAGTATAGTTGGTTAGCCAGTGAGGCTGGGAGGTAACTGGGTGAGTTTGGACTAACTGGGCCACATGAAGTCACATGCATGTCTGTCTTGGGACTATGACATAGAGATCACTTCTTCTAGACAAGAGAGATTGCTCATTCAGGTCATTTTGGGTAACCCAGTCAGGTCTGCAGTGGTATGAGCAGGTTATATAGCTAGGTTACGAGTTTAAACCCTTAAGAAATAAAATTATATTACTGATGAACTTCTAAACATTTCATTAATGTAATTGAAGCAGAGCCAGTAGCTTTTATTAAGGGATAAATCTATAGTAAAAAAAAATATAGATGCAATGCATACACACACACATAGAACTACTTGGAAATTCTGTTTCACTCCAGTGAAAATCCCTGTCCCCAAGAAAACAAAACAACAATATCAGCAAAGGGGTACACTATTCACAGCTGGTAGAAATGGACTCTGGACATCAGTATGGCGGTTCCTCACAAAACTAAAAATAGCACTACCATATGACCCAGCTGCACAATTCCTCCTGGATATGCACCTGAAAGATTCCAGGTCTTATCACAGAAATTCGTGCAGATTCATGACTACACTAGTCACCATACATAGGAAATAAAACATGCCTAGATGGTTACCAATGTATGAATGGACAAAGAATATACATAATGGAATTTTACTTAGATATAAAAAAATGAAATCTTGACATTTGCATGATAGTGCATAAAATTGGAAATTAGTAGGTTAAGCATCTTAAACCAGGTTGAAAAGGACAGTCACCACGTTTTCTCTCAAATAAGTATTCTGTAATGTGTGTGTGTGTGTTTATGTTTATATGTGTGTGTATTATAAAATCAGAAAGGGAACCATGACAAAGGGAGAATAGACTTAAAGCAAGGATGAGATAAAGAGAGAGAAGATTAAAAAATGCATGTGGCATAAGGGTGGAAGGAGGAATATTGTGTGGAGGAAAGGTGCAAGCAAGAGGAGATAAGGGAAATATGATGGAGAGAGGGCTAAGGGACTTGGTAGGAACAAAGTCTGTATAAAATCACAATGAAATACATTTTCTTGTACGCTAACTTCAAAAAGAGAGTTAAAATTTGTTTTGCAAAATTTTCATTAAATCTGAAGAGAAGAAATATGAAGTCGATCAGAGACTTGCTTAAAGAATGAACAGCATTGATAAACCAGGTGTATTTACATGGCAGGCAGAGCGGTAGGCTGGAGGGTTGTGTTAATAACAGAGGAGGAAGACCATACTGGCCAAATCTAGTTAATGGAGAGGTTTTAGACTCTCCAGCCCTAAGGTTTCCAGTGGATCGTAATGTAATGGAGTGTGTCTCAGCAAATCTCTATTCCCTGGTGACTGGCTTGGGCTGATGGTGGATTCAGTGATAGATGTTAATGGGTTTTGTTATACAATCCACTATTTATCAAATGCCCTGAGGTCTAAGAATCTATATATTAAGTAGGAGCCAAGGGACAGCCAAGTAAAAAGGCACACTAACCCTCTGCACAGACACTTTTGGTGGTATGCAGTGTTCACTGTTGCAGCAGAGTCATACTTGATAATGTGTGTGATAGGCTGTCTGATGCTCATCATGGTATATTTCTATCTCTGTAGAGAGATGGGAGAGGGTTCTGGCTACTTCTTTCTTCCGTTAGTTTCCCTGGAAAGATCTTGAATGGCTGCACTTTGTTGCCTCCTAAATCAGGTCCTAGCAAGCTGAGACTAAACTAATTTTATATAATCTAATGATACAAAAGTTCCCCCCCCCCTTTGCTACTTAGTTCCGCTGTGATTGACTTACTGTTATTTTTGAGTTATTCTTTTTGCTACCTACATAGGGGATTTACTTTGAAGGGCTGTTTTGGCCAAGCCTTTATGATCTGAGAGAGATAGTGTTGTACTGTACTGGGGATGGGTAGGGTGAGAAATGAGATTGAACATTTATTCATTTATTTAGGAGCCAGATCATGAAGGATTTATACGTTTTGCTAAGGAACTTTGATTTTATCCTTTAGTTGAGGGAGACATTAAAGGGTAGGCTTCATATCACACTGGGAGCTTTCTCTAGAGGTATGAGCATAATCAAAGTTTTATCACTATTGCCCAAAGAGTCTCACTCATTTCATTTTGTTGTTGTTGTTATTATTTGTTGACTACAATCGGTTTTCTTGTTTGGTTAGGGAAAACCTGCTCAATTTTTCAAAGATTTAAGTGGCTACATATACAGATACAGAATAAGTTGTTTAGATCTTTGCTGGTACGAATAAGAGCCAAAGTTCTGCTTCTTGGAACAACCGTGTCTGGACAATGTTCTGGCTTACTTTCTATTGCTAAGGTAAAAGCCTGACCAAAACCAACCGAAGGAGGAAAGTGTTCGTTTGGCTTACAGACTACAGTCTAACGTTAAAGGAAGCCATGAGAAATTAAGGCAGCAGCGTAAAATAGAAGCCAAAGAGGAATGCTGCCTACTGGCTTACCCTGAGGATCACATTCACTATTGTTCTTATAATCCTAGGCACCATGTGCCCAGGAATTGTACCACATCTCCCACATCAGTCAGCCACCAACAATACACCCAACAGATATGCCCACAGAAAAATATGACCGAGGTCAGTTTCCAACAGTGGTTCCCTCCTCCCAGGTGTGTCCAGTTGACAACCACAATTAGCTATCATAATGACTGTGATTATGTTACAAAGGATGAGAAAAGCAATTGCACTTTAAGGTTGTTGTCTCTCAAGCCTAAATGATTCTTAGATGAATATTGTTAAAATTCAGAAATACCACAATATACCGTTGAAATACATGAATGTTTCTGGGAACTGGACTTATAACTATGAAATTGAAATATTAGCTTCTGAAGAATCCTGGAAGGCCTTTGTACTCCGATGGATCATGCTCACTATTCAGAGAGGAAGGAGGAGATATCAAAAGTACTAATAGTGCTGTTGGTACTTAGCCACTGCCACCTACTAACGTTCTACTTCCTTGTCAAACCAGATGGTGGAAGAAACCTCAGGAGATCTGTTCCATGCTGCTGTTTCTTGATTAGGCTTAATTTGAGGGAGGAAATGGTGAATGTAGGAAACCAAACCCTATCTGTATGCAATTTTCACATGGCACTGAAGATTGTTTTGGTATGTCTCTTAAAACCATGAAACCTATTTTTATTTACTCGGAAGGCATACAAGGTTGCTGTGTTTAATATCGAAGGGCTATATTAAAAAAAAAAAACGAAACTGTCATAATCAAGAAGATCAAAGAGAAAACAGCAGTCTGCACAAATACCTGAGAAGTTTGCACAGATGTAGGACTGAGAACGCTTCTGATTGTCTACTATCTACCGTCTTCGGTGAGTAGCACACAGCCTTCTTTAGTAAGAGGCTTATTAGCCTACTTTAGATAATCATGATGCTATACACTGGAAGGTACAGGCAGAATTTCAAGAGCTACAGCCATCTGGTCTGATAAAGAGTCAAAAAACATTGGTAGGTGGCAGTGATTGAGTACAGACAGTACTGTTAGTACTTTTAACGTTTCCCTCTTCCCCTGAATGTTCAGCTTGATCCATCTGAGTATAAAGGTACAATGCACTGTTGCCTAAAGGTGGGATAAATCAGTGGGAAGGAAGATATCCAAGCAGAACAGGAGAGAGTAGCCACAAGAGGATGGATAATAGTTCTGATAGTGTTGGGTTTCAGGGGTGAGAGGAAAGGGGTGAGTAGAAGGTACTTAAAGAAATTTCTTTGTTGAGAGGTGGGGTTTTTGAGGGAAGAGAAGATCCTTGGGTTTTGTTTAGAGTAGTGTGATCCATATATTATGTAATTTGTTGAAAATATTTGAAAGCAACTCAAGTGAAATTAAGCAGATGGTAAACTCAATGGGAGAACTGGGAGAAGCTTACACAAACTAAACTATTGAGTCTTAGGAAGGATTCCTTTGAGGATCCAGAGAGCAGATACCAATTAAAGTCTTAGGCACACCCTCTGATGTTCTTAGCATGCAATCTTTTCATATAGATACTTGGTTTTTATTAGCACCCAACAGAGCAGACAGACCTCAGGAGAGATAGATTCTTGGCCAAAAAATGACAGGACATTATTAAAGAAGAAGAAAACGTGTCTTACAGAACAATGTATTTTAACACATACAGATATAGTTTATTAATCATTTATTAGCTGCAAGATCTCATTCCACGTATATTTTTGTTTAATACATAGTTTGACAGTTTGGGGCATCAACTATTATTAATCCATGAGACAGTTGATCTTATTAACTTTATTAGTTTCATAACCACCTAAGAGATGATAAGCAATACACAACTATTGTGACTCTGGATTTGCAGATCCAAATAGATCATGAGTCTTTTGATGTAACAAATAGATTAATACTTTAATAGGCTCTTAATATAATAGGCAAGTGGGAAGTAGGTGACAGGGATCATTTGGAGGAAGTGTGTCATTGGGAGTGTGTTTCTGTGGCCTGTGCTGATCAGGTATCTTCTTGTATTTTCTTTCCTCTGCTTCTTTCTAAAATAAAATGACGGACACCCTGCTCGCCACATTCCAACCACCATGGCATTCTACCTAGGTGTATGGGATCAAGTAACTGTGGACTAAATCTTCTGAAGCTGTGGGCCTGAATAAATAACCTGTCCTCTAAGTTCATCCATCTTGAATTTTGTCATAGCAATGATAAGAAAAGTAATTGCTATACCCAGATTTCCAATGGTAGGAAACTGAGAGAAAGAATACCTGTCTTCACCAAGGTTCTGTAGCTCAGCAGTGACAGAGCTTGTACTCACGTCCAGACACCTATGTGCCGAACTGCTCGTGGGAGCCAGAAGAAGATGCTGGGTGGGGAATTGCAAGACATTAGATAGATTCAATAAAGAGGGCTTAGAAGATAAATATATATCAGAAAAAGAAAGATGGACCCTTAGAGGAAATGAGATGACCAAAGTGAGGTTTTACGTATCCTAAAGAAAGGTTCCTTAGAATCTGGAAGGAGAATACTGAGGTCTTTGAAGCTCATCAGAGGGTCACAGCTGAGCATTCAGAGCACCCGGTAATGGGAACTCCCTAACTGCCCCTTTGCCTCTCTCACACATAACTTTCATGAATGCCATGATACTGAATTTAAAACTTAAAGACCATTTGTAGTAAAAGGATGAAATATCCTATTACCAGAGCATACGATTCTTCCAGGCAGTTTTCGGTTGCATTTTCTCTATGAAACCTTCGTGTGTTGAGGTAGGTCTTCCACTCTGATTCTCTCGTGAGTTCATATTGTATCATGCACATCTGTTCTCAGTTACGAAACTGCAAGACCTTTGAGGAGGAGAATTGTCTTTAGTTAAAAACACACTCAGAGGTTGTACACACTAGTCATGTAATTGTAAATATACATGCACTATATGCATTTATATAGCTTATGGAATTTTATACACACACACACACACACACACACACACACACACACATCATGACACCATGGCACCGTGCTGCATAGTATAGTGCTCCGCCCACAGCATTCAGTCAGTAAATTGTCAAAACATTATGCATTTCGAAGGAAATCAATAGGTCTTTATAAGCGCTTTGACATGAATGAATCAAAGAACACCCCCAGTTCCTGGTTGCTTGATGAACAATGGTTGTTATCAGCACTTTGCTCTGACTCCAAAATCCTTCCCCTTTCCCATCCTCCCTTACTGTCCTCAGCAGAGCTCCTTGTCCAGGAGGAAGCATGGGCAGAAGGAACCATTTCACATGCTTTTACTTCTGCAACTTAATGCACTACAATCTTGTCAAGCCAGTGAGAGAAAATGAAGAAATAAGGAGATCTTTTTTTTATTTTCATATAGCAAATTTATTATATGCGTCTCTCTGATGAAATGTAAATTTTTTAAAAAATGGGAAGTCAGGCTGAAACTTAGGTTATCTCTACACACGCTCAGAATTAATGCAGAAGTGTCTCTCGGCGCTTCAGATAAGGGAGAATAATCAAATGAAACCCACTCCCTTTGTCTGAATGAGAGCTCAGGTCTTCTCTCTTCCTTCTCCGTACTTCATTACACAATGAGAAATCCCATCAGAACACCCTCGGTGGGATTCTAAGAGGTACTCATGGTGGAGAGAATCCTTTTACTTTACTGTCCCTTAGAGAAGGCAACGCACACATGATGGAGTGGAACTGCCGAGTATACAAGATCATCTGAGTGTGTAAGGATGGTATTCAGCACTGTTTTGACACCAAGAGAGGTATCACGCACAGGCTGGGCAGGGAACATTAGTGGAGATGGTATGGCTATTCTGCACACTGGCTTGGGGTTTGGATTCCATCCCTTACTCAAAGCAAGTCTCTCGACTGGAACCAGAGCCTCTTGTATGAAATGGGGATAAGAGATAACAATGTCTATTGCAAACAACTTTAAAGGGACAATGAGAGTGAAGTGCTGTCAAAGTTCCAGTCACATGAGGACTGTCAGTGCTTGGCAGCACACAGATAAAAGTAGCCAATTCATGTGTTGCTGGTAGGCAGGCAGGGCTGAAAGATAGTTAAAGGAGAATGGGGATAGATGCTTAAAATGGGAACATTTGTGAAAACAGCTTTACAAAGTCAGCTTGCAAGAAGTAAGGAGGCATAGCTTAGGGTGAGAAGACAGGAGATATTGGCATTTTATCTAACCCTCAATGCACAGTGCTACTGTGCAGAGTGTTACAAAAAAAATTTGTAGCATTTATTTTTCTTGGGATTGCCAACATTGTGCAAACTAATTAACATAATTATTAGAGGAAGGTTTTATTTGAAAAGACAGGATATTGGTATCCTTATGGAAAAAAAAATTCTCCTAGGGAACAATGCTCTGGACAGCTGAGTCGTTTGAAGAACAATGGAGATTAAGCCAGCAACCTAAAGGTATCTTTATTTTATCTTTGTCTATAGGTTAAGAATGTAACATCCTACCAGCTGCCAGACTGTGATTAAAAGTGGTGTGAATGAAAAAACATACAAATGAAATTGTGGAAAAGAGGAGATTTTCTGTGCTATGTGAATGCTATAAGAAAACATTCATTCGTTAAATTACTTTACTATTTTATTTTAAAGTAGCATTATCTTATTAATCACTTATTATGTATCAGGTTGTCCTGAGACCTTTCATGCATTATCTATGTTAATTTTCATAGCTGCATAAAGACTCTTCTATGAAGCCCTATATGTTATAGTGCACAGACAAGGCAATGTGGCCTGCTGTTGATGCTGGGTCACTGGCTGGGTTACAATGTATCTGACTCCAGAGCTCTGTTCCTGGTGCTTTACTGTGTTGGCTAACATTCTGAAGGCTGAGTGTTTAAGGGTAGGTAAGGGGCTAGAATTGAGAAACAGGGAATCTCTCTTCAGAGAGCTTATTTTCTGCTAGGTATGAGATGCTTCTTAGGGAATGTGTGTTTAGGGAAATATCAATAACTAGGTCTTCCTGAGGGTTCTTAGGAACCAAATGACTCTGTTTCTATATTGGTCTCATTTTGTGCTAGATAATGCTTTTTATTGGGGGGGGGGCTGTCTTGTATGTTACAGGTTATTTACGACCAATAGCATACACAGCTATGACAGCTGAAAATATTTCCAGATATTGACAGATGTACACCTACAGAATTATCCCAGAGGAGAAGCATCTCAGCAGAGAACCACTGTACAGAGGAGTGGCTTTGGTCTCTGATGTCTGAACAATGATGGTGTAGAGACTGCTCCATCTGGAGGTGTGACATCAGTCTGGAGATATCCAAGAAACTCCAGAGGGCTTGGCCAGGTCACACTATTTACTGAGGCCTCCTTGCTTCTGCAGATAACTCTGGGTACATTTGTAATTAGGAATAATCCAGAGTCTATCCAGAGTAAAAATGGGAAACAGAATAAGAGGTGATAAACATCTTTAATAATCATTGTAAATGAAAAAATAGCTCCACATGGAGGAAGAAAAAAAAAAAAAAACAAGAATGCTTTCATGCTCTTCTCATGTCTAGCCAAAAATGAGTTCTCTGTGCTCTATGGTCAAAGATTCCTTTAGTGTTTTGGGAACAGACTGAGGGTTGTTCCCTTCGCAGTGTTCCCAGTGCAGTACTTAATGTTGACTGTCCTTTCTATTCTAGACCTGTGAATGAATGAGACAGTGGTCCTTAAATTATATTGCGTTTTAGTACTACTGGAGACCATTGTTGTCTTTTGAATTCACACTTGGGATTGAACTACAGATTATCGCATCTGTAGCTTCATATATAGGCAGAGTTCTGGAGAGTACTGATGTTCTTTAGGTATGCCTCTGGGTGTGAGACCTGGGTAGAAGCCTTGTGTTCCACGCTTCTTAGTGGAGATGATGCTCTGTAATACAGCGTTCTCCTTTGAAGGGCATGTTTTGGATGTCACATACAAAGAATTCATTTAACTTTCTATTTGCTATAACTTTCAAACATGCTCTACTTAGCTGCAAGAGACGTTGGTAAATATATTCCTTATTTCATAAGGTCACAGTCAAGCTCAATGTGTGTAGGGGGTGGTGGTGACAGGAGAATGGTCTTTGGCTAGTAATTAGCAACAGTCTTTGTTAGGGATAGTTTTAAAGACACAATGTCGGCATCAGGTCTTTACTGAACACTAAGTGTGTGCAATGGTAGAAAAAAAAGCAAATCTATGTTGTTACTGTTATAAACGTGGAGAATGGATGACTGTCTCACATAGGATGATAAAGTAAAGGGTTGATAATTCTATACAGTCAATTAGCTACCTTGTTTACTTGAGTAGTTTACTAGCTGCAGGTTTTCTTTTTTGTTTGTTTTTTGATATATATATATATATATATATATATATATATATATGCATATGTATATGTATTTGTAATTTTATACTTTTATAGAATATATAGGCACCTCTTATGGATAATAGGAATGCCAACAGTACTTCATACTTCATTTTTTACTAGAATTTTATCCTTTCTATATTGTAAACTTACAAGATTCGCTGTTTACTTTGATCGAAGTGGGAAAAAAGAGGCCATCATAATCTGAGGAAGTTGGAGAGAGAGACATTGCCAATATTTTGACTTTACAGTGACCAGTGATCCAGAGGTTTGCACACAACTAAGGGGGTTTGTGGGTTGCACTGACCTTGATAGATGGTGATTCTCAGAAAATCTGCTTGAATTTCTATGAAATCACACACCTTTTCCATGATAGGTCATTTATGAATCAAGGAGAAACATATATAGTTAAACTTATTCATCATCTAGAGATGACAGAGTCAAATGAGAGTTTCTCAGACATTGGCGAGGCATGTATTTCTAATCAAGAGAGAAAAAAGAGGAATCTTAGTAACAAGCTTTTCATAGTCAGGTGCTTCTGAGGGGATTATTCCCATTTACTCTTTCTGTAAGTTTGACTCACAGCATCATTGTGCCAGAGCGTACACAAGTAGACAGGAGGTGAGGTAAAAGCTGGTTAGTAGAATCCATCTCTCCCCATCTTTTATATAATAAGCCATCAATAGCACACTCATCTCTTTAGGGAGGTACTTTTTTTTTCCTGAATAGATTGTATGAGACTGAAGATGATAAGCATAAATCAGTCATATTGTTCCATGTGTCTTTCTTTCATCTTGTGTTTAGGTAACTATTTGGAAAAAGGAAGAGAGAAGGAGAGGGAAGGAGGAAGGGAGAGAGAAGTGGGTTGGATTGGATTTTTGGTTAAAGTACCTTTTTTGAAACAAACAAACAAACAAACAAACAAACAAAAAAACCAAACCAAAACAAAATCTCTACAAGGATACAAATAAATTCCAGCAACTATAAAAGCTCTTTATTGTGGGAGATGGTTGCATGAATGAATATTAGATCATCCAATGTTTATACATACAGATTCACCCATACACTTCTGAATATTCTCAAAAATCTTAGCAACATCAATCGCACATCCATGACAAAGAAGAGGGTATGTCATACCCTCGGTAGAAAAATAAAAATATAGGCCGGTCTATAAATTAGGTTAAATCACTTCAACTATTTATCTTTCCTCAAGAATGAGTGGCTGAATGTCCCTGGAGGCCTCTGGGCTTGGTGGTAATGAATAACAAAAGTAGGTGAAGACAGAACACTGCTACTGTTTCATGGCTTGATTTTCACAAATGAAGCATACAGCCATAAATCAGCATTAAGGACAACTCCAACAACTGAGCATCCAGGGCTGATTATGAATCCTGAAGAACTCTGGCTACAAAAACTCCTTACCTATCCAGTAATGGTCCCTAACATATTCAGTGGGATTCACTGTAATTTGTGTGATGACAGTTGTATCAGGGAGTGTCGGCAACTAGAGAAAGTACATTTTCCTCTCTGTGTAATATAGAGGAACAAGGCATTTTCCAAGCAGGCTTAAAAAAAGAAAGCCTTAACAGTTACTGTTCAAGATGAAAGATTTAGCTAAATAAGTAGTATAATCAGACAAAAGTAGATTGTTTGTGCAAGTAATTTTGTTGATTTCACTTACTCTGTGCCTAACAGTCTTTTCTCTTCTTCATTTGTGGCTGTCTAACCTGTCATCCTCACTGCCAACCTAAATCTTAGGAGACTGCAGTATTTCCCTTTTTGTGGTCCACCTTCATCTGTCTTTGCCATTATTACCTTTACCTCATTTAATTCACACCTTACCTTGTGAGGTTTATAACTGGAGACATCCAGACACAGTCTACAGCCACAGTTCCACCTTGAATCATTCTGCCCTCCACTTTTATCACCCTGTTGCATCATGGGTGAGTGTGTGTGTTCTGCTGGTAGGAATGCAGGTGAGTTATAGTCAGTTTTCATTTTAATTCGAAATTAGAAAACTTAACTATAATATTTTATGGGGGGAAGCAAGGATTTGGACTCCTTTCTCATGAGTGCTTTTCCTATTTGTAGTTTTCAGTGAAAACAAGCTAAATAATAATATTCATTAATTTCCCCATCAGTCTTTGATTCCACGTCAAAAAGTAATTACAGACTAAGTGTAATCTCTATGCACATCAAAGGCTATTAAGTGATATTTGAAAACTTGCATAATATAAACACTATTGAGTTGAGGAGGGTAGGAATCATTTTATGACATACACGTCTCACTACTCAATTTCGTAGGGTTTTGGTTTAATTTATTGTTTATTTTGACATTACATTGAATGACTTGACAATAGTATTTGAGGCCGCAGATGCAGGTGTAGATACTTCAGTTGTGTATTTCCAGAAAGAAATACATTTTTTTCTTGTGTATTTTCAAGTCATTTTTCTCCCTTAGTCATGCAATGTTGTTCGTACTTAGGCTTCACACATTGCAAGCACTTTCTCAAAATTATCATTCAAGCCAAACTAGAGCTGAATCAATAAGTCATGGGATATGTTGAGCATGTTGTTGCCAGGTAGAGGGAACAGCTAGTACCAAGGTGTCCAAGCAGGAATGTGTAGTATTATGGGGACTGCCAGAAGTACCATGTGACAAGAAGGAGGATGGGAAATGACTCATTCAGAGGCACATGCACATATGAGTGTGTATATGCATAAGACGCCTTAATGAAGATTCTGAGGTTGTCTGTTTTTAATTCGAGTCCTATGAGAAGGCTTGAAATGGTTCAGATTTTTATTTCAGAAAGGTCTTTCATTTCAGACTCATAATAAACTAGTGTGAAGGCAAGGGTAAAGGCAGAGAGACAGCTTAAGAAATTACTGCAAAGTGTAGACAGCGGGGTGTGGAGAAGTAGTGGGGTTCAGAATATAGTCTGAAGGTAGAGATGCAAGCATTCAGGAAATATATGTATGTGAGAAAAATGAGAAAACTCAAGTAACCCTCTCATTTTGTTTTATGCTGATGTGATATCTACAAGTTTGAGGTTATGCAGAGAATAGCTGAGCTGGTTGGTCATTGCTGTCAGAGAACAGTTCTAAATTGGCTTAGCTAAAGGTAAAATTGAAATCTTTCCATTGTCTAAATAGATAACAGTAAGTGACTACATGCAACAAAGAATTAATTGAGCTTTCGAGAGTGTATTTTGCAGTAACACATATTCTGCACATCTATAAAATGCAGTTATTATTAAAACTTGGGTATTTTTGGTTAAGGAACCCTGTCATCCATCTCTCCTCCATATAAGCCTATGAGTAGCATTTGGGATTTAACCAGTTACAGCCAGAAGAACAGAAATTACACTGATGTTTTCTTGTAGTCTTTCTCCTGATCTGGGCCATTGTAGAGGGAGGACCAGGAGACCATCCAAGTTGATTTCACAAAGCATGGCAGTACCGACTAACATAAAACAAAAGTAAATTTTTTCACTGTAATCTTCCAGACTATTGCTACTCCATTCACATGCAGGAGACTGTAAGGACAGATTGCCTGTGACCCAGCATTTGTCAATGACTTCTTCAGATAATTGACATCTGTCAAAAATGATTTAATGGGCTTTTGGACAATCTGCTTCTTTATATCAGTAGCACAGAGGATAGATGTTAAAGACTGACAGATCCCGGAGCTCATTCTGGTTCCGCTATTTATTAGCTATGTTAAGTAACCACTTTAAACAAGTAATCTCATTTTGTCTAAGAAGCTTTTATTATGCATGTTAGACAAAATGAGATTACATAGATAAAGTACCGGGCACATGGAAGGCCATTTTTCTTCAGACCTTACCTATTCCTGTGTGTTATTTTGTCAGAAAGTAAAAAGCCCAGTCTAGTGTGTAGTAGTGGCTATAGATATGCTTCCATTGAATAATAATCATCACATACTCATTTTAAAATAGAAGATGATATATGAAACAGCTAATTAAATACTATTCTGCATTCTTCGAAGATGTCCATTACCTAAAATCTCATTTTTAAAGATGAAGTGATACATTCTTTATTGAACTACTGTACCATTTTTTTTCTCTCTAATCTGTTATTATTCCCTTTCTGACTTGGTTGAGGAGAAACTCACATTTCATTTCAGTGTCTAGATGTGCAATCAATCATATTTCACCTGTTAATAATTCTGGCATACTTTCTTTTACTTACCTTCTTTGTTCTTTTAAAAATGTTAGAACTCTTGTCGTATTGAGTTTATTTTTCAATCAACTTTATTGAGGTGTAATTTATGTGCAGTAATTGGTGCCCTTTTAAAATGTTCAATTCAGTGGGTTTTGACAGATAGGAAATCACCACTATAATTAAGATGGAGCCTATTCCCATCACCCCAAAGTCTTCTATGCCCATTCCTTTATCTTTAGTTCTAGACAACTGCTACACTGAGTATAATTGTGCAAGGTTTTGCAATGCCTCCCTTTTTTTTTTTTTTGGTAGACAATAAATGCTTCTGTTTAAAAGGAAGTAGAGACAGTGGTCCTCTAGTCTGTCAGAATATATTTGAAAAAATGGAGATAGTCAAGTTTAAGTTAAGGGGGTTATTTTTGAAACTGACAAAAGATTTTAGCATGTGCTCATACAAACACCACAAAGGGGGAAGTTTAGGGCAAGTAGAAGGATCGCTGGCAATGGAGAGTGAAAGGAGATGAGAGGAAGGAAATAGAACTATTGGAGGAATACACACAAAGACAAACCACAGCTCTGCTTCAAGATGACACAATGCTCAGAGACAGCTAAAAGGTTCATTTTTTTCTCCTAATGGTTCACTTTCTTCAGTCAAATGCAAGAAAAGTTCATCTGTTGAGAGTTATAATTAAGCACCTGAAGAAAATACGGAGGCTTTAAGATAGCAGCCATGGAGAAACGAGAGCAGGTGTTGGGCTTCCGACAAGGATTATTAAGTTACTTTAATGCTTTGGTTGACGCAGGAGGTCTAGAATTTGTAATGGTATCAATCACACGATGGGTCCCCCCTCCCCACCTGCCAGTTGTCTCTTTGTGGCCAGGATAGAGTCGCAAAGAAATATAAAATGAAATTTGTTAAAGTTGCGTAAAGGTTGCAAGAAGAATATAGAAGGAAGGTAGAGAGACGCAAGAGCCTGATTACTTCTTAGCATAGCTGGGCATCCTGGCATCCAGGCAGAGCCTCATGAGCAAAGATAAAGAAAATGGTGCATTTTCACTACCAAATCTGAAGTGCAGTTAGAAAAGACACTGAAAAACACAGTACATTTTTAAATGTTCTTGCTTGCACAATGGCTACATTAGAATAGATGAGCTAGTGTATACAGATTTCAGTTTTAAGAGAAGATACCCTCGGCTGGGCGGTGGTGGTGCACGCCTTTAATCCCAGCACTTGGGAGGCAGAGGCAGGCAGATTTCTGAGTTCGAGGCCAGCCTGGTCTACAGAGTGAGTTCCAGGACAGCCAGGGCTACACAGAGAAACCCTGTCTCGAAAAACCAAAAATAAAAAATAAAAAATAAATATAAAAAAAATAAAAAAAAAAGTAAAAATAAGAGAAGATACCCTGATGTAGGGAATCTCCTAATTGCCTACACTGACACTATGGTTCCTAATTTTATTTCTAGCTGTGTGACCTTGGATAAATGACTCCGTCTCTGTTTCCTGACCTGTTAAAGGAGAATAATAATATTACTCACCTCATGGTGTGTTGTAGGAATTAAGTACTTTAATAGATACTGCTAGTTAAGTCCAGGTGTTACTTAAATGCAATATGAAAGCCTGATTTAATATTCACATTCCATTTTTGAGCCCTGCAACTCTGAGCAAACCATTCAGCCTTTGACGATTGCTTTTCCTTTACCCTATCTGTAAAACAGGTTTAATAACTTTGGCTGCACATCTTGTAATGACAATTGAAGGGGATAATACACGTAAAAGTGCTCTGTAACTCAGAATGGCCACGTTGCCTCATAAAATACAATATTAATTACATTCACTTATACAGGAGATACACAAAGGCTTGCATATGGAAAAGTCTGACATTCAAAAGGTTGCCACAAACTCAGATCAACATTGAGAACTGGAGATATTTGGGAATTTTTAATGGAAAAATTTTGATTACATATTCATATTATTTGTTAACCTGAAGGTATGAAGAAAGATTTTTGTCAAAAGGACAGCAATTCTAACTCATAATTAAAACAACATTTTTGCTTTCCTTGTGACCTCATTTCTTCCTTTGTTTTAGGTGGTAGCGTTAACTTTGTACAGTTTGTAATCAATACCAATTTTAGTTGACTCTGACCTCTAACCCTTTTGAGCCTAAGAACTTATTTATTTACAGAACGCTGTAGGTTCTTAGTAAAGATTTTTGACAGTTAGGCATTTTAGCTTCGTGGAGCGTTGTAGGACAGATTATAACATTTGTTATTCACAATTGGAGTCTCCCTCTACTTTCTTTTTACCATTTCTAATTAGTCTGTTTTTTTTTTAAATTTAAGTCTAACTATTGATATGTCAGTTTTGTGCAAGTAATTCACCTTGTTTAGGTTTATAATTGCATAGGCTTTGGAAAATGTACATACATTTACCAGCTACTACCACAGTTAAGATACCCAACATTTACACTATTCTCAAATATTCCTTCATGCTTCTTGTGAGCAATTCTCCTCCTAATGCTTAGTTCTTGACAATTATATATATATAT
This sequence comes from Arvicanthis niloticus, assembly GCF_011762505.2. Taxonomy (NCBI): domain Eukaryota; kingdom Metazoa; phylum Chordata; class Mammalia; order Rodentia; family Muridae; genus Arvicanthis; species Arvicanthis niloticus. The sequence goes on along the minus strand of NC_133429.1, from coordinate 36,589,876 downwards.
ATTATATAATATATATAACTATAACTAATATATTAGTATATATATTACTAATATATATATACTAATATAATTACTATATTTACTAATATATATTATACTAATATATTATTACACACATATACATATACATATACATATACATATACATATACATATACATATATATATTCTTTCCTACTGTATCTTTTCCCAAATGCTATTATTATACTGATGAGCTCTTCTTTTTAAAAATAACTCTTGGAAACTCATTAGTAGATTTCATCACTAATTACATCAAATTTATTCATCATGTTTCCATGTGTGAATGTGTAAACTCATGAATGCATCTGTACTTGTGCTTGCCTCGGGCAGTTGAATGAAGACAGTGGCTAATGAGCCCAGGAATGCAGGCTCCATTCATAACTTAGGCACCTAAGGCTGGTGGACTCAGCATATGAATATGGCTGAAAATCTAGCAAAAGTAAGAGACCAGCTTTCTCAGTTGCCTCTGCATAAATATTGCTGACTGTTTGTGAAAGCAATGATACTCTAATGGAATTCTAACTAAATAGCTTCATCTCCTGCCCGTGGAAAGCTCAGTTAATCCGGATGATAAGAATGGCAATAATAGGAACATTAATCCCATTTCATCCATCACACCATCCAATCTGGAGTGCCATAGATGAGTCAGTACACTCGAGTAGAAATTGAGTCATACAGAAACTGGAAAAAAAATTGTCTGCAGACGCTAAATGGAGGGGGGAAGGTAAATTCTTCCCGTAACATATGAAAGCAAATGAAACCATTTCACCATCACCTGCGATAGCTTCAAGTCCCACGGTTACTTCATTTCAGAAAGTAACCTTAAAAATTGTTTTCTCTTCTTTTCATATTCAGGTCTGTTTACAGATTTCATTGAACCTTAGTTAGCATTTTCATGGACGGGTGGCTGATGGCACAGCTTAGTGGACCAACATCTGTTGGATTTCCGGCACACGTGAGATTCAGACCTTAAACAGATCTTGCCTATTCCTTAAAAGAATCACAACAACAACAACAACAACAACAACAACAACAACAACAACAACAACAAAACCAGATGGTATTATTGCCGTTTCTGAACAAGGGCTTGTCCAGGGTCATGTAGCTGGTGGGATCAGGCTAGCTTTTAAAGCTGTAGCCACCGTCCCTTCTCTGGTTTACCACTTACACAGTTGCTCGTTTCTCTGTGTGACAGGCATCCAGGCTCACCACTAAAGTTCCATTTATCTTCTGGGCAGATGTATTGATACAGCTCACGGAGTATCACCCTTATGATTATACGCAATTGTCTAGCAAATAACAGGAATCGCTTTTCATTTTCTATATTTAGGAGGTTAGAACACTTTATAATAAATATGATAACCTTTAGGTCACACATTTCCTGTAAAGTAATGACCGGCCCTTCTCTGACCTGCTATTAATTATGGCCCAAGAGCACTCAGCCATAGTTTTTAAAAATAATAAAAAATAATAAATAACACAGCAAATGATGCTTTGGTTATTATGTAACACTGTGGCGGGTGTTAAAAAGGCAAGATTGGTAGCTTACAAGTACTTCCCGTTACTCCACTCACAGAGAGGATGAACACATTTTCCCGTAGGCCACATTTACCAGATTTCATCGTTATTTTTTTTCAAACATTGATAAAACAACAAGTCATAATTCTGTGATTTTTTTTTAAAAAAGTTATCTGCTTAAAAACTGAAGACACTGAAATCAGTCACCAGTCTTCCCAAGTAAACCTCAGCTTTTAGGCAATGCAAGATATTTGCTTCAAGATTGTCTAAGTCATGAAGCAGTGTGAGAAACCAGACCCTCTTCCTCACCCTCCCTGCTGCCTCCAGAGTCCGTCATGTGAAGAAACACTGTCTAGTTTTTGAGGGTCTTAAGCCTATCTTTTCTTCAGACTTTTGAATTTGTTAAGAGTCTCTGTTGGTTCTTCTGGCTCTCTCTGAGCTTTTCTCTTTCCAGTTTCAGTCTTTGCTTTCACTATAATTTTACCTTGCAATATAAACCTTTAGACCAGTGGTTAACACTGTGGGTCAAGACCACTTTCTTTAGGCTTCAAAGGACCCTTCACAGGAGTTGTCTAAGACCATCAGAAAACACAGATATTTACATTATGATAATAATGGTAGTATGATTACAGTTGTGAAGTAGCAGCAAAAATAATTTTATGGTTGGGGGGGTCAGCACAGCATGAGGAACTGTATTAAAGGGTCATGGCATTAGTACGGTTGAGAAACATTCCTCTAGATATTCTAAATATAATATGTGAATATGAAAATAATTTTATTCGAGGAACTTGTAATTTCACTGAAGGAAAGATGAGATTGTACATGACGTAGTTGCATTTAGTGTGAACATCATGGTATTCAATCCCTTTGGTTCTACAGAGAATTGCAGAGGAAGTTCATACCTAACTGTAGCATGTGCAAACAAAAAAACTTGAGTTGTACTAAGTGGGGAAGAAGCCTGGTGACTGATTTTAGTGTCTGACTTTAGCATCTTGTTCTTTCTTTTATTTTTAGTTTTAATTTTTAAAAAAAAAACATTAAATGCTGAGAATTTGTTTCATTGGCTAAATGCTGGAAATCAAGACTCAAGATATTAGAAATATTATATTTAATACAGGTCTTTGAAGAGTACTGCACTTAGGGCTTCTGGTGGTTCTTTAGCTCGTTCCCCCTGAATCATAAATACCTGCTAATATAATTCAAGACGTCCATGCAAATTTATCAGATTAAGCTGATGTTGCCTAATTAAAAATCAGGTTTATTCAGCAGGTCACTATATGTAATTTACTTAAAATGGTGTCTTATAGCTTATTTAGAATATTTTAACCCTTAGCTTTAAAAAGTTTCATTTTTTTTTCCGTTTAAAGGGTAACTGTGTCCTTTATGCAAAAAAAAAAAAAAAAAAAAAACCCACAAAAACAACCCCCTCCCCCCAAAAAACCTGCTGACTTGTTTGAAGTTCTTGGCACCAGGCCTTTCATTTGCATGATCTATGTGAGGAAAACTAAATGTTTACCTTAGACTTTCTTGATATAAGCAAGCATCTCAAGTGCTAGGTTAAAAGCTGCTTTTTATTAATTAAAAAAAATTTTTTTTTTTGCAGTTACAAAAAGAACAAACCTATCTTATGTAATTTCCTCGGGGTTGGTAATATTTTATGGAACAAGAAGTTTTCATTTTGTAAAGTCCATACCTACTTAAGAGTTTTTTTTTTTTTTTTTTTCAAGCAGCCATCTGTGCCATAACTCATGATTTCTTGTGCATTTTAATCAGAACCCAGTTATGCGTAGCTGGAGTCCCTTCCTGCAATGTAAACACTTAAGACTAAAACTGCTGCAGGGTATTGAGAAACCCAACCTTAAGACCTGCGCTTTCTCTTTGTACCTCAGGTGATCTGCAAATATATATATATATATTAAATACACACACACACACACACACACACACACACACACACACACACATATGGAAGCGTATCTGCAATGGTACAGTACTGGAAATGTGGTTGGTACCAGGAATCCAGAAGTACCGTTGGAGGCTTCCATGGTCGGGGGTGGGGTGGGGAAGACGAGAGGGGCGGACAGGAACATAATGATAGCACGTGGGAGGACACGCAACTTCCTTTTGGTTCAGCCTCGCGTCCTTTTCCCTGGGAGGACAGCTTGTCTTCCCATTTCCCTAGCTTTGCTTTGACCAGCCTCGCAGACTGGAAGTAAAAGGAGAATTGGCAGCGTGGCGTTGTCGTCTTGTCGTTTGATTTTCTGCAGCATTTTAATTGCGTTGCATGGCCTTACTTTAAATGGCTATACAACATTTTTCCCCCTTTATGTGTAATTTAACGGGGAGGGGCGGAATATAACTAAATTTCATTTCAAGCAGAAATATGTTGCGCCAGCTGCAGATTGAGGTTTGGCCTTGATTTGCAAATTTTCGAAAATTCAAAGGATGTTCTGCCAGCAGCACTGTAATAGCTGGGATATGGCCAAAGAGCAGCCTTTCACTGAATATATTCTATTCCCCGCTTCCGAGTGCACAAATCCAGGGAACTCTTTTCCTTGAGACGACACTGATGTATTTACTTGGAATAGCATTATATACACATAAATCAGGAGCTCTGGCACAGAAATCAGCACTTGCAGGTTTTAGTTCTGAGTCATGGATTTGTTATATGACTTTGGGGTAGTTACTTATGCGGCCGCTTCCTTCTCGTTTTAAAAGCGAGTGTATTACCCATGAGCGGTTATCACTGGAGCCTCGCAGCCTCCCCGGGTGCAGATGATGTCTGCGGGTATCATTTTTTTTATTAAGAAATATTTATACTAAAATATACATCCGGAAAAGTGCACAGCTCATATGCTTATTTTCTCAGTGAATTTTTGCAAGGCAAAATAGAGCAGAACTGCTAACTCAAGTCAAAAAAACTGAACATCAGTGCATCCACTAGGGTCCTCCTCCAGAGACCTCCCAGTCACTGAGCTCATGGCTTTCCCTAAAGAAAGTGTTCTCTGCCTTTCAGCTCAGCACCTTAAATAAACTTTGGTGTATTTCTTGAGCTTTTGTGAATACTTTTGATTTCCTCAATATGTAAAATTCACTTACATTGTTGCATGTAAAAGCAATTCCATTCTATATGAATGTCTCTTGATTTACTTATAAAGTTTAAGAGTCCTTGTAGTCCAGGAGTTCTCAACACATGTGGGTCACAACTCCTCTAGGGTAGACTGACTGTTTCACAGATGTTGCCTACGATCATCAGAAATATTAGATATTTACATTATAATTCAGTAATTACAATTGCAGTTAGGATGCAGCAACAAGAATAATTTTATTCTGGGAATGACCACAACCTGAGGAACTGCATTCAAGGGTCACGGCATTTGGAAGGTTGAGAACCAGAGCTGTAGTCTATCCATGGTCAAACTGATTAGTTAAAAATCACGCTCTGCTGTGTTAGGTGCCGATCTTGCGGTGTGTCAGCCAGTGGTATTTAGTATTCAGTAGCACTTGTATTCTAGAGAAAGAAAGTTGTAGCATCCTTTTAATATGAAGACGGTTTTCTGAAGAAGCATTTTGTGTGCTTTGCCATGCTCCAGAATATTATGTTTATTAAGCACATTCTAAGCAACAGATGCTGTGTTGACCACCTTTAGTTCTTGTGACAACCTTTGGTGGTGTTAAAAATCATCATTTTTTTTTAGATGGGGAAACTGAGTTCCCTCGCTTTGAGAAAGTTAAACTTAGCTGGCTATTTTTATAAAACAAGAAAGTGGGTGGACTTAATTTACAAAGTCGCAGTTTCACTATTGTGTCCCCTTGATGATTATTAAGCCTCATCGTTGATTGCCTGGGGCTGGTATTCTGGTAGGGCCTGGAAACCTAAGCAGGCAAAGCAGGCAAAGCAAGTGAATCAAATGAGAATTTAGGGATGGCGAATTGGAAGTTCAGTGTAGGCATCTTACTGTGTTCCTCTCTGGTAACAAGACAATTTGGATCATCTTGTAAGAATAATTATCCTGGATAATTTGGAAATGAAAACAGGTGGAGTCTGGAAGTCACAACTATAGATACGGGGAAGATTGGGTGTCTGGTGAGGACTAACTTCCTTTTCCAGTGTGGCAGCTTGCTGGTTTCACTTCACATTACAGAAAGGCTGAATATCAACATGGAGGATGTACTGAAAGATCTGAAGTGGCTTTTTCAAACTCTTTGACGAGTGCTCTAAACTGATTCACGAGGGCTTCCCCATCCCCTATCCCATCTGCTAAATGGTCTACTTGTCAATACTCCTGCAGTGGCATTAGTTTTCAAAACAAATGTCGGAAGGTCACAACTGATAACAACATACATGAGGACTGTAGCCATAAAGCCACTGGTAGCGTATAGAGCACGGCATGGAAGCTTACTAGATGGAACAGGTAGAGTCACAAGGAAGAGCAACAGCAAGAATCAAGGTGTGAAATGTCAGGGGAACATTGCTAAACTGAGATGTTCCAGGTTGGTGACAGAGTGAAGGTGCAAAAAGAATAGTGTGGTAAGCAGAAGGCTTGAGAGAGACCCATGGACAAGAATGTGGAGTCCTTGATTTCCTTTCAGTGAGATGGGACTTTCCAAGTTGATATTTGTAGCAATCAAAGTTTTGTTCCTCCTCCTCCTCCTCCTTTCTCCTCCTCCTCCTCCTCCTCCTCCTCCTCCCTCCTCCTCCTCCTCCTCCTCCTCCTCCTCCTCCTCCTCCTCTTCTTTTAGGTTTTTTGAGACAAGGTTTTTCTGTGTAGCCCTGAGTCCTGGAACTCACTTTGTAGACCAGGCTGGCCTCGAACTCAGAAATCTGCCTGTCTCTGCCTCCCAAGTGCTGGGATTAAAGTCGTGTACTACCGCTGGCTGGCTGGCTAATCAAAGTTTTCATTATGGAAAAATCATGTTGGGACAGTACCAACTAGTATTGTTAATGTCCTTCAGACAAAGGTCACCAGCAGTACATCTTAAATGGCTTGAGTTGGATTCAGTCCTTGATTTAATGAAAGAAACATCCAACAGGAATGTCCTGGTCAGGACATATGAGAAAGGACTTACTGGATTTTGGTTCATTCTACATTTAGGTGTATCAAGGAACAGGGTTAACTCCATGATCTTAACGTATAGACACATTTTATCTGAGGGAAGGGGGACCAGAGCAGGCCTTAGCCTTTAACTGTCAATGAAGCAAGATGCAGGAAGTCAAATGAGCTAGGAGAAAAGAGATGTTTGATATCGTTATTTGAACAATAAGCAATGAGTTTGTGTGAATGGTTAGACAAAATTAGGAAGAGACATTGGCATTGGCTCTGCTCCATCACTAACAATGATCTTGGCTAATGCTGATGCTCACTGAGACTGTCTCTCTCAATCACAGAACAGCACTGCCCAGTCTTGAGTGACATTCCAACTCCCTGATATCAGGGGCTGTTGTTCTCTTTGGTAGTGGTTAGATGTTCTAATAATGAGTTCAGGTGAAGCCTTTCCATATCCTGGCTTCATTATATTTTACTTGAGTGTTACTTGAAAAATTATTTTCTTTTGTGCCTTAATTATTGGAACTTATGAGGATATCAAAGGGTTATGAGGACAACATGAGAAAGATGTACTAAAATACATCCAACAGTGACCAGTGTTGGAAGAGGTTCAAGCACAGGTGCTATTACTACTATTGATGTTCTTTCAGGGTGCTTAATAAAATGTAGGACGGAAAGTCAGAGACGTCTTTGAAGGATGACTCTGGAGGGCAGATGAGAGGTAGAAGAGACATGGAGAGAGGGCATAGTCCCAGCAAGCTAAGGCGAAGACAGGTAATATGATGTTCTGCCCTTTGCTCTTTTTAGGATGAGTGAGCAGGGAGATAGGTCATCACTGAGGACTGGGAATACAGGAATAGAAAAACACAGTTAAGGACAGACACGTGCAGATGGAAAGGTTGGGCATCCTGCTGATAACACAAGACTGAGGCTCGAGGGAGTGGTCAAGTGCTGTAGACTTGGTCACTACCTCTCTCCCACCAGAGGGACCTTCTATCTAGATGAGGAAGGATTTCCAATGCCCTTGTCCTCTGATCCTCCTTGGACTCACTCTCTAGGACTAGGCAGTCTCCTTCTCTTTCATTAGTACTATCCAAACCTAGGTCAACCTTAGCTGACTTCAGAGTTAGCTTTGCTTTGCTTATCAATGATTATTAACTATTTTTATGCCAAGATATTTTCAGCGATTTTTAAACTTACAGTCTTTTGTGTACAGATATTAATCTATGCCTGGATGGGAAAAATGTGGAATGGATGGAGTGGCTGGAAGTTATGTTATGTTAAGACACTTGCTTAGATGATGGTACATTTATCCTGTTTATCACATATTATATATTATCTATTATGTATCTATGTGGCTATCATTTATCAACCAAGGATCTATCCAATAATCGTCTATCAGTGGTGTAGTCTATTAATCATCTATTTATGTAAACATTGTCACCAGTCAATAATTTATAATTATCTCTCAGTAACTCTTATTTCCTTTGATCAATTATCTATTACCTCTCCCTACAATTTCATAGTTATCTGTCAACTTATGTCTATTAATCATCTATTTATCTATAAGCTATCTACGTATCTACCATCTACATTTATATCTATCATATGCCTGTCAATCTATCTATCATCTCTCCTCTATTCGTGTTTACTAACTGCACTTTCAGATTTTCTAAGTAACTGGGCTTTATTCTGTTGTATTTTAGTAGATTGCATTTACTGAGTACTGATTTGACATTATTATGGCAGTTCATCGAGATGTGCAAGAATCATGATTTATTATTTTATTTAATGTTTTGATACTGTGAAAATCTGTTTTAATATGACACAAAGGTAACTTTATGAAGATGTTTGCATAGCATATTTTTCTCAGATATTGATGACTTTTTTTATTTTTGTCTGGACATGCCGAACTGAATGGCTGATGTCCTTTTATTCACAGACTGATGGGAGGCACAAGAAAAAAAATACATGGCTTTTGTTGAAGCATCTAATAACCGAGGCATGCAATTATGATACAGATAATGTCTATGGCTTCATATTGTCTGTTCTGCTTTTATTTTTGTGTGCATTTAATTCTGTCAATTATTTTAGTCTTGTCATTGCTAAATTGTTTTAGTTTTTATTGTATGATGAGTAGTTATATATAAACCTGCATGTGTATACACACTTACATGGAGGAATACGAATATACATTTTATATTATTTAAAATTTTAATTATATTTATTTAAATATTTTGATTACTTTTTGGAGAATTTCATACAACGTATGTCATGAAAGACTCTAGGCACTATTGAAGTTGGACTAAATGTCTCTAACATTATGATATAGCTACAAGGTTATGGTGGTCAGGGAGGGGCATGTGATGGTATGACTGCAAACGACCTCCATTTATCTATTTCTGTGCTTAGTCTCCAGTTGATGAACTATTTGAAACTAGAAGGTGTGGCCTAGTTAGAGGATGTGACTTCCTCCAAGTAGGGAGTGGGATTTGAAGTTTCAAAAGCCCATGCTAGGCTGTGTGTCTTTTTGACTGCCTGCCTACCTGCCTGTGGGTCATGAAGTAAGCATTCAGCCCCATGACAGCTTGGCTGCTGTCACGGTTTTGCTATGATGATAATAAACTATTCATACATTTTCCCCTAAGAATTGCCTCAGTCATGGTGTCTCTCTACAGCAATAGAACAGTAATTAATACAATGGAGTTTGAATATATTTACCATCCTCAGCTCCTTCTCTTAGCACCTTTCACCCCGTCTGCTTCTTCCCACCCAACTTTGAAATCACTCCCGTATTTCTTTGTTCTTTTCTCATTCAGTTCACTTCATGTTGCTCAGTTAGTACTGGGGCCTTCTCCGTTGTATGATCAGCTTACATGGAATGATATCACCAAAACAAGGTGCTAGAAAATGCTAATAACTCCCCAATCTAGTAGTGAGATTTTGTATCTATTTTGTCCCCTCTCTGCTGGGACTGTGTCTAGCTGGAGGTTGTACAGGTCCTATGTGTTCTGTCACATCCATTGTGCATCCCTATCTGCTTCTGACTCATTGTGGCTGGAAAACAACATTTTCTTGAAGCAATCTATCTTCTCCAGCTTGTATAAGTTTTCTGTTCCCTCTCAGCTCTACATCATATATATCATTAGTTAAAAATCAAGATATACAATTATATATATAATATTAATATATATATGTATATATATGTTAGCAAGAAAAATTTGATACATACACTGTGTTTGAAACTAGCTAAAGCTGCATGTGTGTGCGCGTGTGCACATACACACACACACACACACACACACACACACACGTTCATGCTAGGTGCTCAGTTGTTCACATACATGTGCATACAGAGACCAGAGGTCATTCTTGTGGATAGTTGTTCAGAAGCTATCCATCTTGCTTTAGAGACAAGGCTTATCACTGCCTGAACTTGAAGATTTGGTTAGATGTGTTGGCCAGCGAGCACCCATAATCCACCTCTCTTTGCTTCCCCATCTCTGTGATTACACAGCTTATCAAACCTAGTTCTAAGGACGAAATTCAGGTCTCCATGCTTGTGTAGCAATTGTTTTGCCGACTGAAGTATCTCACCAGGCCATAGCTTTATACTGTTATGTTTTTTTTCTTATTCTGCATTATTATTTTAGTTTTTAGTGATGTAATCAACAGATTCATTTCTTGGTTTTAAAAATGTGTATTTTTAGTAGCAATGACAATGATGAGAGTAAAGTACTTGTTCAGTGGAGTTGGATCTTCAGTGTGGAATGCAAAGGCAGCAATACGTTCCTGTCATCCCAGAATTTTACCTTGAAGACAAGAGATATTAAAAATGCAATCTATTAAAAATGTGTCAGCCTTTCTGTTCCTATGCAAGCTGTACTAGACAAAGCTCTGGATCTGAAATCAGAAGGTTGAATCTCACCATTTTATCTAATGCTAGTTGGATAGCTTTGTGCATGCCAATAGTCTTCATGAGCTTTAGCTTCCTTGGTAGTTGGAGACGGAAAGTACCTCCTTTCCTCACCTTACCATTATGATGAAGATCGAATTAGATAATGCTCGAGCCTATGTAAACTCTAAAGGCTAATGTTATAATTATTATCTGAGTTTTGATTTTGTGTGGATGTTTTAATTTCTTTAAAAATCTTATTTACTTAGTTTCTGTATACTTACATAAAATCCTTACTGATTCATTTTAACTAATACTATTTTAATTATACAAATTCGTGGAGTTCCATGGCATTTCTTTTTTTTTTTAAATTTTTCTGCATGTATTTATTTATTATCAGATTGTAATTTTTACTTTTTAACACAGGGGTTATAAACAGAAAAATGCAGGATGTGGGGAAGGGGATGACACAGGAGCATAGATGTTCAGAGGGAGTAGAGATATCTTTCAGGGTATCAGCTGGGTGAAGATTCAGGGGACAGGTCACTATGACTCTGCCTATGATTCACTTGTCCTTATCTAAGTTGGTACTATCCACCAAGGCTGCCTATTTACAAGGTCTATGGCTACTCAGGCTGGTAAATTTCCATAGAAGCTGCCTGTTTACAATAGCTTATAGCCATCTGTTTCAGTGTTTTTCCACAGAGACCCAAGACTTTGTGTTAGCAGGCATGTATGTCAGGCCTATTGCTGATTTTAGGCTGCCCCTGACATCTCCTCCCTTCTCCAAATATAGAAGGGCTGTGGCGATTCTAATCTTGCCAAGGTGGGGATAGAGGCCTAACCTCCAGTAATTAAAGGGGACCTTGTAATGGCTCCGGTCCTCTTGTCATTGTCCAGTGAGTGTCATGGTATTTAATACATGTATACAGCTTACAATGATCAAACCAGGACCATTAACATTTTCATCTCAAAATCACAATTAGATAGAAGCAATTGGTTTGAGTGTTCTTCAGCATGCAATGTGACATTCATAATGTCTTCTATAACTATAATATATACTACATATATTATTATATGTTATATAATATTATATATGTGAGAAAAGCTAGAAAGCTCCAGTTTCCATGATATCAATCACAATGGTAAATATATAAAATCATTAATTGCTGACTTTTTCCAATGTGCATTGCACACATTTACTGTAACACCACATTGTACTCCAAGAATATTTTACTTACAAATTTAAAGTAAATGTTTAACTTGGTTACCAGAACATTTGTCTGAGTGTAGAGCAGAAATCAGCACCTTAAGTGCCAATGCAAATGATCAGGCTGCAAGAAAAAAAAAAAGAAAAGGAAAAAAAAAAAGAAACACAATTCTTACTCTTTCGTTTCATTTTTGTGTAGTGCAGGAAATCGGTGAAAGAAGAGGATGCTTTACTTATCTTTAAGTTTCCAGTAGAAAAACAATGATCCTGGCCATTTCCCATCACCTGAGCTGTGCTAGGAAGTTGTAGAAACAGAAGTTAGTGAGAGAAAGATGTGCCCAGTGCATGCGGCAGGGACCCTTAATTGAAAGCTAATGGCTTTAGGAGAGAATTTGGGATGGGCTTCATAATGGATGGTATCAAGAGAATTCAGACAACTAGAGCTATTGTAATCAACTGAAACTTAACAAGTATTGACAGTTTCAAATTAAAAAAGAAACATTGAACAAGGATGCAAACCTTTTTGACATTGGAATATACCATTGTCATTCTGTCTGTCTGTCTGTCTGTCTGTCTGTCTGTCTGTCTATCTGTCTTACCATAGTTTCTTTGGGCAAAGGTATCCTTTGCTTCAGAGGTATAGCCACTGATAAGTAAACCATTCTGCTGGGGGATCCCACTCCCACCCCGTCCTATGCTCATGTTTATCATGCTATAGTAGATAACCCCCTTCTCATGCTTTACAGGCATTAAACTCAGCAGGTCACAAGCAGGAAAAAGACATGAAAATTGGAGGGGACTTGGATGGGGGAAGTGTATCAGTGAGAAAGGGGGCACACAAAGAAGGGCAATAGAGACCGTCAGTGGCTAAATCCACTGCACACACATGTCAAAGAATTTAAAAAAGAGAAGAGTCTCATGTTCTATGTAGGCTAATTAATATGTGTTAGGCCTCATTCTTAGCTGTCCTTAGTATATTTGGCTCACGGGAATGACAGACATGAGAGACAGTGAGATAAAATTGATCACATTAAGTTTCATAAGATTTTTGACCTGTGGTGTATTTATTCATCTTCTGTTTTTAAAACCCTGTGTTGAGTCTGTTTAGATCTAAGGAAAAAATACATTTTTTAAAGCTCTGTTTTAGAGAGTCCATGTTTTCCTATTTTTTACCAAGTGTTAGAAAGTCTGCTCTCTAGTGAGAATTCATTACATGTATGCATTGTGTTCTAAATGTATTCAGTTTTGTTTAGAAAAGAAACCCTTTAGTATAAGTGCATTGAACAGGTGAGCATTGGAATAAAAGGTTAATGCAGATATAAAGTAAAAAGTAGCAACACATATAAATAAAGATTTCTAAATAATGTACAATTTTACTTACCGTTGCTGCTCTCTACCTGACTGTAGATAACACAGTGTCATAAACGGAAAACAAAGTGTAAAATCCTCAGAGGTCCTCAGGCTGTACTACACTCATATCCAAGGTCATCTTGACTACTCATCCTGTCATTGTGGTTCTTGTGGACAGATCCCATCATAGGAAACAAAATTAATCACCCAGTCTATATAACAATCTTCTTTGTTATTAATAAATCTTTATTATTTACTAATACCCAAATTTTAAAATCCTTTTCCTGGCTAAAATTTGTTGGTAACCTCAAAAGCAATACTTGCCTTACTTTTATGGTCCCTTCTAAATGTGCATGGCAAACAACACTGAAAAATTTGAGCCACCTGATATGAATGTCCCAGTTTAGGTCAAGGAAGTGGACTCAATGACTCCTTGCTCAAGTGTCCACACTGCAAAGAGTCTCCTTTGTGTTCTAGTAGGTACTTCATTTTTCTTGTATTTGGGATTTTCTGTTAAGAGTTTCATGCTCAGCATGACCCTCAGTATAGGGGTGAGTTTGTCTAGTATTGCTAATTGTAAGAAAGCTATCTATCATATATTTCAGTGTGTGTGTGTGTGTTCGTGTGTAGGTAGGTAAGCTTTGTTCAGCCATGAGTATTGATTAGAGCTCCACCTTATTGCTTGGGAAATATGTCTTGATGGATAACATGTCTTAGTGGAATCACACACAGATCAGGATGAGAATGCCATGAATGTAAAAAGACTTCATAGAGGAGAAGGAAATAAGAAATTGGAGGTGAGGAGATAACAGATGAAAAGTGAGTCATAAGCTAGTGTTAAATTTCATCTAGAGGAATTACTATAAAAAGAATGAGAAGCTCAGCCAGGAAGGTCAGACCACAGTGGAACAAGGAAACAACTCCATACTTGTGACATCTTTAGAAGTGGCAGGATCAGCATGGATAAGTCAGAATCAGAGAGAATGACAAAGTTTCCACAAAGAAGAGACATATATAGAGCCAAACTTCCTTTTGAAAGAGAGAATATTTTTCTCCTTTGAGTTTTGACACGGGGTTTAATTACATCTTTAGATTTTTGTCTTTAGAAATATTCTTTTACACTTTATTTAGTTCTATTTTGTAAAGCTCTTTTGTTGTTGAGAGCTAGTCTTCTGGGTGTGTATGCTGGCCTTGAACTTGAGATTCTTGAGTCTTAGCCCCCTCAGGTACTGGAGTTCTAGCAATTCCCCACCATGTCTGGCTTAGTTAAGCTCATGAATGATTGTCTATGTAAATTATTTGCTGCTAAAATGGGGTATCTGAGATGGTGGGGGGATTTATAAAGAAAATGAATTCATTTTTTACAGCTATGTGAGTCCAAGATCAAAGTGGAGATGCCTGGGAAGAGCTCAGTGCTGTAACATATTACAGTGGCAAGCATAAGTGAAGGAGTTTATAGTCTTTTTTTTCCTTCAATAAAGCCACTGATGTCATCATGGGCAGAACACACCCTTATGACATCATCTGACCCTAATTATTTCCTAAAGCTTCCTCCTCCAGCTACTACTGTATGGTATGAAATTAGGGACCAAGTTCCAACTTATGAATTCTCGAAGAGGTACATTCAAACCAAAGTGAGCGATCACTGCACTTCAGTGATATTCTCTCACTTGTCACAAAAGTTGTTCTAGATTAGGAGTACGTTGAGTTTTGAGCATGGTGTTGATAAAATGGCAGATGTGCAGCAAGCTGTGCTTCCGAGGTGCAGGTTATCAATTGTGATATCCTGAGTTGAATTGTTCCTCTAAGGATAGCAAAAGAACAGAACTAACTGAAAAAAATATGAAAATAATTTTTTAAATTAAGAAAATCAAAACCCTTGATGGAGCTCTTTTTGGCATAAAAGCCGACGCTATAGCTATTTGCTTTATTTTTGAAACCTAAGAAAATTTTTTGTATATTTCCTATGTAGATATGATATTGCTGTTTCAGAAAAGACTTAATTCTAAATTAAATCCGGTTTCTTTCATTTTGAGGCTGCACTCTTCAGTTTCATTTCGTGTCATGATTCTTTCTTAACAATGCTTCAAGTGTTTTGCAGCACTGCCCACTAAAGAGATTTATATTTCATCTTTAAAAACTTATGCATTTTTTACATGTTTATTTAAATCTAGAGAGGGGAAAAGTTCTAGGGAAAGATTGCCAGCAAAACAAGTGAACAATGTTGGGCACCAAACAGCACCGTATGAAGGAAAACAACGGAGATGATGAATTTGATGCTTTAGAAATAAAATATCTATGCAAACATAACAAATAATAACAATGAAATGAAGGATTATTTTTCACGGAAACAATAGAGTCAGGAAAAGCAACAGTAATGTTCACTATCAGAAGTGTTTTACAAGCACTGTTTTCAATATATACTTACGATTTTGGTAGACACCCATTATTTTCAGCATATTGAAAATCTTTTTTTAAAAAAATATGCTCTTAAGGGACACACATTGCTGAGTATGATGCCTTTATAAGTGTATGTATAATGTAGTGTTAACCAGGGATTTTAGCATATATCCTTCACTTTATTCTGTCTTTGAGAATGCTCAAAACATGTGCAACACATTGTTAACTCTACTCATTTCAATGAACACACACAGAACACTGGAATGTATGTCTTGTACATGACTATAACTGTGTACTAATTGGCCAATCTCTGCATATCTCACCTTTCTCTTCCCCAACACAGGCTCTGGTAACCACTACTGGACTCTTATGTATACGAAATCAACTTCTTTACAGTCACCAGATGAGTGAGATTATATGATACTTGTCTTATTTTACTTTTTGCTGAACATCATACTTTTGCAAATGATAACATTGAATGCTGTTTAAAAAATCATTTCTTAGCTAAAGAGTATTTTGTGGTGTATGGATAGTACATTTTCTTTATAGACCATCCACAGCTGGACGTTTTTCATCCATAATTATTAAGCCCAGTCTATCTATGTTGAGAACCGTGGGAAATGCTCCCTGTTGTAAAGGGAAGCTTAATTCCTTCAAAATGTGGAGCTATCTGGTGAAATCGACAGAGCAAAGCCAGTTTTATTGTAATAGTGTCTTAGTTAGGGTTTCCATTGCTATGAAAAGATACCATGACCAAGACAACTCTTATAAAGGACAACATTTAGTTGGGGCTGGCTTACAGGTTCAGATATTCAGTCCGTTATCATCATGGTGTGAAGCATGGCAGTGTCCAGGCAGGCATGGCCCTAGAAGAGCTGAGAGTTCTACATCTTGTTTTGAAGATAACCAGGAGAAGACTAATGTCTTCAGGCAGCTAGGAGGAAGCTCTCTTCTGCAGAGGGTGGAGCCTGAGCATAGAAGGAGACTTCCAAAGCCCACCCCCACCGTGACACACTTCCTCTAATAAGACTACACTTCCTAACAATACCATTCCCTGTGGGTCAAGCCTATTCAAACCACAACAAATAGGTTTGAGACTTTTGTTAAAATTATCAACTGAGTGTTTATTTATTCAATTTACTTATATAAAAACATAATTCTTGGTTTATCAACTGTAAAGTAAACATTGGGTACAGTATATCCATTCAACAATCCAGTTTCTGTGAGGAATGAAAGTCTTTTTCATCTAGATAACTGAAAAAATTGTTAACATCGTTCTTGAAGCAGGTGGTATTATTAATAAACTTCATAGAGACAACTAGAGAAGTTCAGCATTGTAGAGAGTGGAAGTAACCTTTGGCTGCTTCATGCTCATGAACTAATAGCCTAATATTATTTTTAAATGAAAATGTATATGATGCAAAACTGAAATATACTGAGTTATCATCAAAAGAAAGCTTAAAAAG
Organism: Arvicanthis niloticus; assembly: GCF_011762505.2. Taxonomy (NCBI): domain Eukaryota; kingdom Metazoa; phylum Chordata; class Mammalia; order Rodentia; family Muridae; genus Arvicanthis; species Arvicanthis niloticus. The sequence continues at coordinate 36,572,968 of NC_133429.1, read as the reverse complement.
GTTTAGATTGAATAAAATTTCCAAGCTTAGAAAATTCACACCAAAAAATTAGTGTATTTGGCAACTTTTAGGTTGTTGAGAAATGACAAATAATTTTCCCCCATAAACCATTGCCATCATTGTCTTCATCCAATTGATAAAAGTGTACTTTGACACTAAAAATTAAGCAAATGTATTGTCAGAGTGCAGGTAATTTTTTACACTGAACAAATTGAGTTCTGTCCAAATACACTTCTTTGTCCTTAAGTTTCTTAGTTTGATTAAAATGATCAGCAATTTGATAACCAGTGGCGGCCAATGTCAGATAATTTGTTTAGAAACTTCAAGATAATTTTACAACTATTTCTCTCCCTTTCCCTCTCCCTCTCCCTCTTTCTCTTCCTCTCTTCCTTTTTCAGTCTCACCCCCCCTCAGTTCTAAAGTTTCTGAATTGTTTAACTTGTTCCTTCCCTTTGTTTACAGGACACCTTTATAGGGCAGAAAAAGAAATAATGTCTTATCATTTTACTTAAAAAAATCCTGTGAGGTATTTTTAAAAATTTTTATCATATCATTCTTTCACAAAAAAACAAGTGTACTTCAGAAAATATTTTGAACTGACATATCTAGAAAAGAAGAAGGCATGGAGGTTGGAAACAGAGAGTGAAATCTCCAATTAGTGAGAATAAAGGCCAGCTGAAGCAGCCTTCCTTATTTTCCCTTAAGAAACAGCAAGACTCCTGAGAAAATGAGATAGAACAGAAAGACCTGGGGGTTTGACCAGAGCTAAAAACCCAGTGAAGATTTCTTAAGTCAGTAAGTATTGGCTGAGAGTGTAAGGGAAGGAATGAATGATTGCCCCTTCTACATCACTAAATCTTCCTTCTTATTAGCATACTTAAGGCTAGGTGCATTGCAGAACCATTGCACTAGAATGGACCATCTAGCCGAATACACTGAACATCCGTAAGCATTGCTTCTCAGAGTTCATCCCTGTGTTCTTAATGACATTGCCAGGAGAGAAAATGTCTAACACCATAATTAAGAGATGCCACATATCATTTTAGGGATGTGTTTTTCTGCTTGTAGACTTGAATATTAAAAAAAAAAAAAAAGATTCCTTTGAAGCTCCTTAAATCCCAGATGAAACTAGTTCTTAGGAGTTTCTCTCTTTTGAGGGATTAATTCCTAAAGCAGAAAAAGGGAGATGCAACACAAGTTAACACCTGGGCTGTTTGATTACACGTCGGACTGTAAACGGAAGAGAAAGGAGCTTTGACTTTCAGAGATTGTGTTGGGAATTTGTTTGGCTCAGGCTTCTCTTTGTCCCATGTCTCTTATACATTTCATTCTGGATTTTCTTGCTGGAAAAGTGTACAGGGACAGAAGGCCAAGTATAGCAGTTGTCCTTTGCTTAGCCCTGGCCTAACCAGTGTCTATCACTCAGAATGGTGGGTACTGATGTGCTTTTACACTGTCCGGGCACATCAGCAGGAGAAACCTGGTATAGCAGGTTTAAGCCAGATTAAGTTATGAATTAAATTGACCAAAGTTAAAAATACTCAAATCTGAGGCCCCAAGGGTCCTTTATTAATCTGATGCTAGTTTGTTGAACCTACATATTGCTATGTATTGATACATTCTGCAAAGACAGTCTGCAGAGGGCAGACTGAGCATTCAAGGGGAGTTAAATTAGAAGCCAAGTGTCCCAGACACCTCATAAGTAATTGCATGATTTGATTTGTCAGCCATCTCTCTCTTTTTTTTTTTTTTTTTTTTTTTTTTTTTTGAGGCTGGGAGTAGGTCACTTTACTGAAATTCTGTGGTTCAAATTTGTGTTTGATCTGCACATTCTTCACACAAACAACATTCTTGAGTTTTCTGTTGTTCTTTTTGTACTTGATCTTAGCCAGAAGGCCGAGAAGCGATGTCTGTTGCCCTTTGAAATAGTTGTGGATAAGCCTAATGTGTAGCTAAAGGGATTTTTTTCTTACACCGATGATTTAATTCTTTATGATCCTGGAAAAATAAAAGCGGAGAGCAGTTTGTGCTTGCAGGATTTGAGGGACTTGGTCAGAGCATAAAGAGCATTGTTACATTTTGGATATTTTAGTTACATTTCCACAATGGCTTGTTATAGATAAAGAGAAAAAAAAAAACCTACAATGCACATGTATCATAAGCAGATTAAGCCCAAAAATTTTTGCTGAAATAGTTTAATTTTATGTTGTGTGAAGTGATTTTGTAGTGGAAAAGTTTCTTTTCTCTTAACTTTCTTGCTGTGCTGCTGGTTTTCATCTCCCACAATTTTGAAGGCAAATTGGTACAATCAGACTCAAGTAATAGTTGATTCATTGTGTATATCAAGGGTCTTATCTTTACCGGTAAATCAGACAAGCCTTTTTTAAATAACTTATCCTCTGTGAAGGCTAATAAGAATTCTTCCTTTGGTTCCTCTGACATCACCTGAACATACGTGTAGCAAAGGCAAAAAGGACATTAAAGTTTTATCAAGTTATTATTAATTCTATCACAAAATACTTGTATAGAAGCGGCCATGCTTATTTCTTTTGCTGTAAGTTTTGAGTTCTAATTAGCAGCATCCAGTATAGAGTGGAATGCATAGGTGGTATATAAGAGAACTGGTGATTATTTGGCTGGAGATATTGTTCAGTTGGTAGTGTGCTTGCCTAGCATGCATTAGACCTTGTTTCAATATCCAGCCCTGTGCAGACTTGGTATGCTACTACACAACTCTAACCTCAGCACAGGTAGTAGAAGCAGAAGTGTTGAGGGTTTAAGGTCATCCTTGGCTACATAATGAGTTTGAGGTTAGCCTTGGCTCACAAACCAAACCAAACCAAACCAAACCAAACCAAACCAGTGATTATTATTTGCATATTTCTTATAAAGTAGACTGTTTTATGGGAGAATTAAAAATTCTTGCTTTTGGACATTAAATACACATAGAGTTCATCTGCTTCGGATAAATCAGCTATTAAGTATTGACATAACAAAAATACTACTCAGCAATTAAAAAAAATACAGGCTGCAAGAAAATCTCGGTGAGTGACCTTTGGAAATCAGAGCAATCATGTAATGATAATAAATGAGCCACTTTTGTCCTTAATGTTAGTAAAGTAATACCCTTTCCTTCGTCTATGCAGTCAGTGGCACGTAATGTTTTAAAAGCCAGAAATACATTTTATTAAAACAGATTGGTATCTTTGGTTTGGGAATGAAACGGATACTACCAGTTTTTGTTTGATGATATTGTGGCAGATTTTAACAGCTGGTAGAGTCATGTATCTCTGCTCCAAGAAGGCTCAGTGGTGACGACCTGCTCTTTGATTATTCCTTGTTGCATTTGTACAGAAAAAGAAGCTCTCTGGTTTTTCCCACGAAATGATGGCGGACTCGTCCTAGCCAGCTCCCCGGAAAGGAAGCAGAGGTTCTGGCTCTTGAGACCCAAAAGAATCATTTGCCCTGTCTCCCAACAGTTTGTTGTATGAATTCAAGCACACCGAGGACATGCTGGCACGTGAGGCGGGGAGAGGGAGGAGGAAGCAAGAGGATCGTGAGGGAGGCAGAGAGATGAAAGATGAAAGTTGGATTCCCAGAAAGATAAATGGTTTCCGTTGTCAGCGTGAAGTTATGAACATGAAAGCGGCCTGGGCCGTGTCCATTTTCCTCATTGGGCCCAGACCGAAACGCTGCTTTAAATAAAACATATTTCTTTTATTTCCCATTTCTTGCTTGCTAACTTAAAGATAAATTACTTGCTTGCAAGTGCAGTGAAAAGGAAATAAAATCAGTAACAGGCAGTGCCCAAAATGCCCCAGCTGCTTAACGGTCTGGCCTTGAGCAATACACAGTTTTTATGGAAAAGTTTTACTGGTCTGCTGTTAAGGAAACAAAAGCAGCTCTTTCCCTCCCCCACTCTCCAGTCTCAAAAAAAAAAAATAATAATAATAAAAGTAAAGAAAGAAAAAAACCGACAAGCCAAAAATCAAAGCACAGGAAAGCCAAAGCAATTTGGATCGGCACGTTTTGAGTGACCACAGCGAGGCTGACTGTTCGGAATCATTGGAATTGGAGCTGTGAGGTAGTGTTCAGCTCAGAGCGCTGCTCTCAGGGACGAGGAGGGCTTGCTGCCAGGGGTCAGTGGCTCATAATTAGACTCATGGGTGTTTTAGTTAGGACTTTGGATAAGCAATTAAATACTTTGTGTGACCCTTTGGGGCACCCTCCGATGCTGACATTAGGCAGGTTTGTGACTGAAGAAATGAGAACGTTCGATACACAGGGCAGGGGATTTTAGTGTTAAAAGAACTAGGAAAGAAACACTTTTAGATTAAAAGGAAATCACATCTTCTTTGATGTTAGAACAACATGGTGGATTGGATGTGCCGTCCTGTGCTGGACGCACAACTCACAGGATTCACATTCGCAGCTCTTTTAATAACTAGAACTAGAGTGACTTTTCAAATGCTAGCCCACTGCACTGTAGCATCCATGGGAAGGCTTGTTTCAACACAGATTTCCAGGCTGCATTGGAGAAGTTTGGTATGAGGCCTAGCAATGCAAGCTTGTAACGATGTTCCAGGTAATGCTGTGGTTATCGCTCTGAAGACCATGTGTTGAGAAGCACACTGACCCATCTTGTAACACGGGAGATACAGGCTCTGAACATATGATACATGCCAGGCACTGCTTACATCTCTTATCACTTTTATACTTTATGTAGTTTTATTAAGCATGTCACTCATTCCCTTTAGTGCAGAGGTCTGGGTTCCTGCAAGGTGAATGACTCATAGAAAGCTGTAGATCTGACCAGTAATGGATCCAGGGGCAAAACGTGAATATTTTGATTTCTCCAACCTATGTTCTCACCAAAGAACCTCACTGCTTCCCAGTGCCTCATCTTTTCATAGAGCTTGACCCAGTGGTTTGACCTGTCCTTGAGATAAGAATACCAAGAAACAAGTGAGAAAAGCTTTGCAATAGATTTGACTATTTTAACTTAGCAGAATGGTGCAAACACAAGGTTACGGGCTCTCTTGGCGAAGTCTACCTTGACAGAAAGACATTTCGTGATTATGCTACTGGTGAGCTAATTATCTTCATTCTATAGCTCCTCACTTGTCATTTCCCTTTATTTCCAATTCTGAAAATGAATTCGAGACAGAGACTTCTGAGGGAAAGTAGTATCAAGGACAGATGGCAAAGCTAGACAGGATTTCATGGAAGAATTGTGACTTCAACCAAAATGATAGGTGAATCTGGGCCTGTGACAGCAAAGGAAGGATGCGTGGGGTTCTCTTCTGGGTGATAGCCTGTATGCAATGAGAAAAAAAAATGCCCAATCTGAGTGGAAAAGCAGAAGGATGAGGCTGGTGAGTGAAATATGGATCAGATCGAGAGCATGTGAGCAAGAGGTTTCTTGGTTAGAAATGAATATATTCCTTACCTATATTTCTTTAGTTATTTGGTTATGACTTATATACTATTAACTCTTGACTACAGATTTAAAAATTGTGTGTGTGTGTCTTTGTGCGTGCGTGTGTGTGTGCATGTGTGTGCTCACAGGGATAGCTTTTGTGGAGCTGGTTCAATCTTTCCACTTTTACATGGGTTCCAGGATCAAATCTAGTTCATCAGACAGCACAACAAGGACTTTCTCTACTACTCGGTGTTGATGCCTCCTTTACAGATGTTTAATGAGCATTTACTACTTAGCTAGTTAGTAGTCCATATGTCAGGTCCACTGGCTAGGCACAAGGAAGAAATAAAAAACCCAGACACTTTACATGTTAGTCACTTTTATTCCATGGTCAGCAATATTGGTATTATGTACCATCTGGAAGTTTGCTAGAGATGTACCATCTCAGGGAGTCTAGAGAGACAGCTCAGGGGCTAAGAACACTGGCTGCTGCTCTTCCAGAGGTCATGAGTTCAATTCCCAGCAACCATGTGGTGGGGCATAACCATCTGTCATTGGATCCAATGTCATCTTCACATAAATAAATAAATAAATAAATAAATCCTAAAAATAAAACGAAATGTAGAATCTTGGGTACACTATAAACCAACTGCATCAAGATCTGCACTGAAGCAAGATTCCAAGGCCAGTAATATTTGAGAGACAGTAGATAATTCAGTTTTTACTATGTTGCCTTCTGAAATTATCACTGTCTGAGAAGGATAGTCTGAAATAAAGATATTTCTCACAATGACCAAAATAAAGAGGAACTTGTGAGGAAGAAATGGGAACAAAATACACCTTGGATGCTGGGTTCTTTGCTGGACCCCTCCAGTAATGGGGAGTCTGCTCATTTTCCAGTTTTACTTCCCTTCTCCAACTTTTAAATCACTGCAAGGCATCTCAGGGGTGTCCAATGAAACTGACAAATGGCAGAGAAATAAATACAGATTAAATTAGCCAATACAGTTTCTGATCATTTACCTAAATATACTTATGTTTTAATAAAAGATTTACCAGCTAAGATAAAGGTGCTTAAAAAAACATTGAGGAGATTTGAAATTCTGAGGTACAGTAAAAGATAGGCATTTGGGATAGGAGAGAGTGATAAACAAGACAGAAGTCAAGTTTTAGAAACAGTGTTCCAAGGAGATATAAAGAAGGCAGTCACAAACGTGTTAAAGGTGACTTGTAGTGTCTACGATTTCTTGTTCTGTGTAAGAAAAATGCGTGGATGAAGTGGAAACTTAAGGATTCTTTGGTAAGTCAGTCATGTTAGATTGTGTTTTGCTGGGGAAAACACGTGAAGGAATGTTTTCCTGAAGTGGACACGGGTGAAAAGCTAAGGCAGATGCATGAAGGAATGTTTCACTGAAGCAGACACAAGTGAAAGGATGTTCTGCTAAAGCAAGCATGTGAAAGGACACGTGATGAAGGATTCTCAGCTAAAGACACACATGTATTGGTCTGTCTTACACTGTGTAGTTAAGCTCCATTTATCAGGACTCCATAGAGAGAAATGCACCATAAAACTTTTGGTGGTATGCCCCGGTTTCTGGATGCTTCCTTGGACTCCCATGGCTGATTGGCAGTGTGATGTCACCTGAGACAGATGCACATGCTGAGGCAAGACACATGCTGATTCGTGTGCTGAGGTAAGACTCATGGAGGACATGTGATATTTGGAGTGACAGTATAAAGGACTCAATGGACAGTGCTGACAGTAATGGAGACTGAGCTTGGCTTGCTGGTAGAGCTAGCTGTGTAGTGCTTGTTGGTCTTGAGTCTTCGCTGATCTTTGATTCACTGAGAGACACACACAGGAGAACTTTTCCTCATGTTCCTGTTGACCCTGGTCCTTCCTGCTGATTTGTGCCAAGGCTGAGGCCTGTCTGTCTCTGCTAGGTAGTGCCACCTGCTGCTATCCCAACACTACTGAACTGGACTGCTGGTGTATCCATGAAATGGTCACTAGTGAATCGAGCTGCTGCTGTTGACTTGTGAACTGAGCTGCTGATTTCCAGACAGCACAGATGGGAGTTGCTCCAAGGAACCATTTCTAAACATGTCCACTTCCCCTATATCCTTTCTTTTCCACTACCTCTGGTGGGTGATGGGCTAAAAGGAAGGTTTAAAGTGTTTAAGAACCATCATTAAAAGTAAGGATTGAAAAAAATTAAGTTACAGATGGATATATATGGGAAGGATTCAGAGGATGTCAGTTCAGGAATCACATTGATTAGGTGCATAGACAGGAATCTGTCTAGCCTGTGCTATTAGTAAATCATTTTCAATCCCATGTAGTCAGAATATGCCCTGAAGTAAGAACAGCAGACAACATCTCCATACATACAGACTAAATCTGGGCTTAGACCTGGCACTGAGTTGAAGTGATTCTCATGCTACTTCTGGATCTGTACTTTTGCTTTCTGAAACTCCAGTTATCCAAAGTCAACTATAGTCTAAAGTTTAAATGAAAAACAAACAAAATGGATCATGAATTTTAAATTATATGCTACTCCAAGAAGGGTGATACAAATCTCTTGCAATTATTCTGTCCTGTTAGACACACATATAATCCCTTTGTGCATATAGCCGACATGCATTGTGTACCTACCTTCTTGGTGATGAATAGCTGCCCACTTACTGGATCAACTGCAACAGTACCATAGTACTTGTGTTAAGGTTAAACTTATTTACTTAATAATGATTCCAGAATGCAAGTGTAGAGATATATACTAAAGAGAACTTGCAAATTATCTAAAAACAAATTTAAGAAAAACAAAACAAAACAAAACAAAACAAAACAAAACAAAACAAAAAAACAATAGGGATGAAAATTCCTGGCTTCATAAGGAAAAAAAAATCACATTGAAATTATTAAGAGCTATAGTAAGCTGCTTTTGTTACTCTTCATTGTGTTTGATTTGTAAGTTATAGCTAGGGCTGTGTAGGTAAAGATGGTATACGTATGAGGATTCATGCTCTCCGCGGTTTTAAGAATCACTGCAGATATTAAAACATATTCCCTAAGGATAAAGTGGGCATAATCTATTTGAACCTTGATTATCTTGTACTGTATTTTCTTCTAAGGGTAAACAGACTTCACACTGAAGATCTTCTTATTAAAGAAACAGAGGGGCTTCTCCCGCCCACCCCCAAAAAGCATTATTGCACTAGATAATTCAAATTTAAGTGACACTACACAAGGAGACGTGATGCTTTATGGTCCAGCTGTTGGGGGATTAAGTCATCCTTTTGACTTTCTCTACCTAGTAGAATGCGTATCACGTTAGTTTTACTAAGAGTCTTCTGAATGGCCTTCCCAATTACTCTCTTTTTAAAAATCCTTTGAAAGTGGAGAGAGAAGAGGCCAGTGTGGTTTCCACTCCCCGGATTGCATTTCAAAGGGGACTGCATAAAGTAATAACATAACTGTGCTCATGGAGAGTCAAAATCTCTGTGTAACGCGTTGTTCAGCAAATCATTCATCATTGTAATTGCCATTGTTGACACTTTACTCATTTGTAGGTTTTTCCTTTCTTGCCAGAATTTTTCTTCAGTAAAAATGATTTAAAGAGTAGCTATAGGGTTCAATTCTACCCTTCACAACAGAACAGGGACAAGAACAGTGTTATTTTCCAAATCCACTCCCACTTGAGGCCTACAGTGCATATTCGTGAGGAGCTTGCCAACCACATAGCATTTTCTTTATGTTCTCTTGCGGGGATGAATTCTAGAGTATAGTGGGACATTTCAGGGTGCATATCCCATTACACCGTGTAGCCTAGAAATGCCATTTTGTATGTAGTTTAGGGCAACTCAGTTTTTACACTGCATACACAGAGTTCAAATGAACCACTGTGCATACCTATGTGATATTACAAATTACTTTAGGCATTTTGTATTTCTGTCTTTTCTGTAATGGGCTAGAGGAATACAGAAGATAGGACTCAAAACAAAAGATTTGGTACCCAATGCCATAGTAGGTAACTTTAAGGTCTTTCTTACTGTCTGCCAATTACCTCTATGCATTATTGTCTGGCAATTACCTTCATGCAAATCATAACATGTTGTAAAAAAATAATGTCAGGGGAGGGGCAATATCATAGCCATGTGAGCTTGCCCATGAGTAGGGGTTTTAAAGTAAACAGTTGAGTTTATTGAGTAAAAGATTTAGTAAAATATCTTTGGAAATTCTAATTTATTCCTTGGGTGATCATATTTTTTTTCCAGCCAAAAATTGAAAACAGTTGTTTGATGAGTGGGCAGAATATTTGAAATTAGAGCTGCCTTGGAAAAGCTCTGGGTGTCTGCTCTCTATCTCTGTATCTGGTAAGAATAGGTTTGTGAGTCATTATTTTAAAAATGCTCACTGAGCCAGTGGGGTAAGAATTTTAACACATTTTCAGGAGAGAAGCAAAATTTGTAGTTTCATTGTAATTTTCCTTAGATATAAGCACACTGAAGTAGTCTGGGATGGCTGTGGATATGCACAGGAGGAAGAAAAGTATTTTTTTGTGAGGTGGGAGAGGCACTTGATTTTGGAGCCAGGAAAAGATGTCTGTAATATTTGTTAAAGACGTGTGTTTGTTATCCCTACCACAGAAGAAGCTTAACAAAAATGATTTCCCTTTACCAGTGGTAACTCAAGTTTAAAGGTTGATTCCCAAACTCCTTTTATGCTGTTTTGCCCCACACTGGGTTTTTGTTGTTCTTTGTTTGTTTCAGGAAAATTTTGTGGTTCTGGTTGGCTTAGTACTTAATTCTATACTGTCTCAGTTATTTTTTCCCTTTAATCATGAAATAATAGACTAATGGAGGAAAACCATCAGACTATAGAATCTTGCTTAATCTTTAAATTATCCTCATCAATTATCTGTGAATGAAAACGCTGAGTGGCCACCCCGAGCCTCCTTCCTGGTATTCAGTTTTCCCTTTCCAGCTCAGGAATTGGCCTCTCCAAAGAACTTGCTTTCTCTGTGTCCATCAGCCTGCACAGCATGCTAAAATGCTGCCATAGCTATTTCTTCTTTTGGCATCTATCTGTTCCCAGGAACTTGAGGCTCTGGTTTCTTATTACTCAAAGTGTAGCCTGAAGACTGGCATCCTCAGGATCAACTGAGTGCACGTTGAAAATGTAGAAACTGAATATTGTTGCCCTCAAACCTTCTGAATTAGAACCCACGGTTTTAAGAATTTCCTAGATGATTCACACTCACAAGAGTTAAGAAGCACTTTCCTAGCACCCGATAGCCATTCACTTGAGTAAATCGACCCAACAGTAAATAAACATAAAAGGCATGTAGCCCAGGTCCCTGATTTTGTGATAGTAGCCTGGGGATGTTCTGGCTTCCAAAGTGACAGAGCCTGGTCACGTCAGACATTGGAAGAAGTCTAACATCTGAGCTACAAGCCTAGAAGGAGAGAGGAGTTAATAGCCTTCTTCACTGAGGGCAGAGTAACAACAGGCACTACCTGTCTGGGGCTCTGTCCCAACAGGTCCTCAGCAAGAGCCAAGGACTCTCAATACAAACATGCTTTGATGTCAAAAAGAAAGGAAAGGAGAAGTAAATCCAAAACTTCATCTCTACACCTACTTCCGAGACAGCGCATAGTTCCTTTCCTTAATTATTTATGGTGTTACCTTGGCAGTATTTATAGATTATGATCAGGATCCCCCCTTGAAGTTCATTCTCCCGACTGTATAAATTTAGCTGCCCCGAGTGTGTCTCATATGTCTTCCCCTCTGAGCCAGCCTGAAATGCATTCTATTCCCTGTTGCTCCCTCTGTGATTTATCTGCATTATTTCCAAACTGCTGGAGTCGGAGGAGCCCCTGCGTTTGGCCTTTGGCTGGTTTAGATTCACCGCTGTTTCTCTGGCTTTACATGCTGTTCCTAATATGCATATCTGAAAGATGCATTGAGATTATTATTTATTTGTACTGTCAGTCCAGTGCAAATGTTTAAACCCACCAGAGTGGATAAATACACTGGCTTTCTGTATATACAGGACTATAGTTAGGTATGATTGAGGTGACCCTCTTAAGGCAGCAACATGAGTCCTGTGAAACACTGACCATCGGAATCGAGCTCAAGCAGACACAGGGAAAAATAAAAGAGTAATTTTTAAAAATAAAAAGCTTCTGTAGGCATTTCCTGCTAATCAGAACTTAAAAATATGTTTCAGATGATTTTTTGAGCAAATATCTCTCTGCCTGCGTATGTTTTCACACAGAATGTTGGAAAGAAATAAATTTTCTTTTCTCTGTTTTTTTTTTTTTTTTTTTTTGGCTGTGCTTATGTATCAGATGTTTGCCAAGAATTTTCATCTGAAGCTTTTCATTGCCAGATGAGGGCTTAATTCTACCATCCTGCCTCAGGCAAAAATTGAGTTGTTTTCTAAGAGTAGATGGTGGTAGTGATTTTTTCTCCCCTTCTGTTTGACAGTTGTTTTGACAATGGTCTGGGCTGGTCACAAAATAAAATGTAACCTCTTCAGTTTCCTGTTTCCTAATTGTAGCACTTACTTAGTATATTTGAAATAATTCAAAGAAGATGAAGGCATGTAATTTATTGAACCTTCAAAACATGAAATCATAGACAGCAGTGGAGAGAACATATTTAGTACCAGCGTGAGAGGTGGAAGGGACAGACATTCCTGGCCAGAGGAGCTAGAGCGTATAGATTCCACTTCTCCATCCACAGCTGTGGTATCTTGTACTCTGACACTTGCTAATTCTGACATTTTCTCCTGCTTCACAAGAGTAGAGGGAGGGAGGGACCAGTCAGATGCATGTAAAGCCCTTATGTACAATGATGGGCTGTAAATACATCCAATAGCAGGTGACGATGAAGGCATTAGCACTCTTGCTCATGGTTAGGTAACATCTGTCCTACGGAAGACATATCCTTAACTAATCCTGTCTGCCTACAGCATGTTTTTGGAAAGGGAAACTAACAAAAGCAGGCTTGATATAGGGTGTTCTCTCAAAGAATTCCACGAACTCATGATGATCAATGTTGTTTGATTCCTTTAAAGAGGAAAAGGTTTTTAAACATGTTTTTTTCTACTTTAAAATTTACCTTATGTAGGAGGAAAGGATCCTATTAAAGTGAAAAAAAATATTGTCTGATTTGACCAGTCACGGATCTTGGTAATAGACTCTGTGTACTGAAAAATGATGCTTCTTTGATGAGTGTGAAAGCTTACACTTATCTGTGGGTGTAAGGATAAGTATTTAGAATACAGTTAAAAGGCATATTGGTTTAGGGAAAAAATGGTAATAGTAATAGGAGTTTCTCTTCTAGGGTTTACAGTACTAGACTTGAGATAGTTTGTATTGAGTAGCATTTAAATACCATTAGACAGCTGTTGAGTACCCCAGATATAAATGCCACTAGTACACCACTGGGGATATCATCCTGCTTTGGTCATTGTTGTGGTTCATAGCCTTTACTGAAAGTAAGTGTCCTGGATTACCTATCTGTCTGTCTGTCTGTCTATCTATCTATCTATCTATCTATCTATCTATCTATCTATCTATCTATCTATCTATCTATGTTTTTATCTATCATCTACTATGTATTTATCAGCTATCAACTATCAAATCTATCTACCTATCCATCCATCATCTATCAATCTAACATCTATCTATCTATCTATCTATCTATCTATCTATCTATCTATCTATCATCTATGTCTCTATCATATATTTATCATCTATCAGCTATCAAATAAATCTATCTATCATCTATCTATCTATCTATCTATCTATCTATCTATCTATCTATCTATCATCTATGTCTCTATCATCTATTTATCATCTATCAGCTATCAAATAAATCTATCTATCTATCATCTATGTATCTATCATCTATCAGCTATCAAATCTATCTATCTATCTATCTATCTATCTATCTATCTATCTATCTATGTTTTTATCTATCATCTACTATGTATTTATCAGCTATAAACTATCAAATCTATCTACATATCCATCCATCATCTATCAATCTAACATCTATCTATCTATCTATCTATCTATCATCAGCTATCAAATCTATTTTTGTCAATTTGACATAAATTACAGCATTGTTTAAGGAGGAACCACAGTTGAGTAAATATATACACTTGTCGTGTAAGCAAGCCTGCGGGCACTTTCTTAACTAGAACAGAAATTGGTACAAGGATTGTGAGGCATCACTGTGACAGACCTGACTGTTTAGTTTGGGGGCGGGGAGGCTATTGTGGAAGGTGTTCAGAACTTTGGGATAGGAAAGCCATTGAATGTTCAGAGCTTAAAGGGTTGTTCTATGAACTTGGAAAACAATGCTGAGAGTAGTGCAAATGATAGAGGCCTGGGTTACTGTAGGCATAAAGTTACTGTGCACCGAGTAAAGATTATCCTTGTATTATTCAAATGCTGATTTCTCTGCCTCCATATCTGGTTGCTATCCAGATATGGCATTGTATTGCTTATTCTAAGAATCTCCTGTCTCAATGTTGTGTAAACACTGCTCCCCATTTATTCTCTGATTTATCAATAAAAGCTGATCAGACAGTGACTAAGTAGGTGAGAGAATAAGGCTGTATTTCCCAGCCCAACTGGGGTGGGGATGGAGATGGGGATGGGGGTGGGGTTGGGGTTGGGGGTGGAGGTAGGGTGAAGAAAGAGGCATTTGCCAGGAAGAAAGGGTGCAGGAGACACCATGGGAGCAAATCTGGAGCAAAGAGAGTCAAAAAAAATACTAAACTACAAGTATCTCAGGGATTTTGGTTGGGAGGTAGCCAGATTAGCTCAGAGGAGTAGAGTAGATTAATAACTGTTCAGATACTGTGCTGTAAAACTCAACAAATACATCTAATAGTCTCCATCTCATTTATTTGGGAGCTAGTCAGTATAAAGAAAAACAATCACTTTTTAAATTTCAGCAACAGATTGTGACGTTTCAGAGGGAAACAAAGACTCTATCTGGGCTATTTATGTGATGTAATGAATTCAGAATTTGTGGTCCTGTTCAGCTAGGGCTGACAAATTAGCTGTGATTATCAAGAGACCAGAATCACTCAAGTGAAGTATTTGCTTTGATGGCTATCTGTAGCTAAAACTTTAACGGTGATTAAGACAAGACCAGTATCACTGAGGTGACATCTTCTGAGAAGTGTTTCCTCAGAGTCAGCACACAGAAACTATGATCCAGAAGGTAGCCAAACTTATATCTCGTACTGGCAACTGAAGGTGGTAGTGTGTAAGAGTTTCCCAAGTGATACTGGTTTTGAAGGCATGAAGGGGTCATAGAGAACAGCTGAGGCTTGTACCCACGGGAGGTAAGGAGAGGCCACTGGTGAATGCAAAGCCTCAGCTGAAGTAGAAACCACAGTAGTGGAGGAGTTATGGAGAGAAATTGAGGGTAGACACCATTTAGAAGAGATAGTGTCCATGAAGAAAGCTCAGAAGAGACTACTGGTGAAGGCACAGCCCAGTTGTAGAGGAGACTCCAACAGTTTGAAGGTATCAGTACCACGCTGCCAAGGACACAGCTGGTGTGGAGGGGAACTACCCTGAGCTTAGGAGACAAGCTATGTAGCCCTGGATGTCAGAGCTGGAGAAATGGAACCCTTTGAAGCCCAGGGGATTGTGTGGGTCCCAGATGTTAATCCTGAACATTTTTATACAACTGAACTTTGGTTTTGCTTTGATTTGTTTATAACTGTGCCCTGGTTCATCCCTCTTAAGTTAAGAAAGTATGTAACTTTTTTTTTCAACTTTAGAGAAGCACATAGTTCAGAAACTGGAAATTTTTGAGAGACTTTGGATATTTAAGAGAAAAAGAGAACTTTGATACTTTGGATGTTTTAGAGAAATTGAATGTTTCTAGTGTTGAAATGTTTAAAGATTTGTGGGTTTTTTCTTTCTTTTTAAGATTAGTTTTATTAATATTGTGTTTATTTTTATTCTTTTATTTTTAAAAGGATTAAATAATATTATAATTAAAAAATTATTATCAGATTAATAAAATAAATACTAAATAAACTATTTTACTGTCTATGTTTATCTAATAACATTATGTGTAAATCTCAAATATTTATAATAAAATTTATTAAAAAGTAAGTAAACTGTTATATATATATATATATATATATATATATATATATATATATGATACGTGTGTGTGTACATGTATATTTCTAAATACAACCTGTAATATTACTCTTAAAGCTGTACCCTGAACAGAGCACAGGGAGTGAAAAACACTGCTTAACTCAGGTTTCCATATCCAGTGGAAAGTGATCGCTTCTGCAACAGGGGCAGCTAGTTGTTCAGTTATCCACAGAATTCTGTCATTTCCTCACTCTGCTAACCTAACATAAAATGAGTTCTTTACTTTCTCTGTTTTTGGTATCTCATATAATCTCAGAGTTCTACCATAGTGCTTATTATGCTAAACATTTAATAGCAGGCTTTTGTATAACTCCCAGTAAGATATGAATTCCTAAAAAGCTGCATCTCAGCATCTAAAAATCACCAGTCATGGATACTGCACACAAAATGTCTCTTGGCCTACACTCTCAGAGTAGGGCATGGAAGACTAGGCTGGAAGAAATATTTTTTTTCTGTGCAGCTACAATGGAAGCTTCAGCCAGTCCAAGGCTTCTTCTGGAACTGGAGTATTTTATCTAAGTTGTCCATCTTTGATGCCTTTGTATCAACCAGCCATTGACTTCCTCTGCTTCCTAACTCATGAAACAGAACCCTGTGACCAAAGACAATTCCTAATGTAGGACTCAAATGTGATCCTTTAATAGCAAACTGTGGGGAGGGGAGAGCAGAAAAGGGACAAAGACGGGCCAAAGTATCCGCGACATATATGAAGTACACCGTGCTCAGTTTTATGTATTGTTGAGGACCAAATCCAGAGCCTCAATCGTGATGGGCAAATATTCTACAAACTGAGATACATCTTCAGCCCTTAAAGGGTTTAAAAATGAAAAGGGGCACTTGAGAGACAACTCAGCCATCGAGAGCACTTGCTGCTCTTACAGAAGACAGGAGATCAATTCCTGGGACCTAAAGCAGGCAGTTCATAGCTGTCTGCAACTCCATGTCCAGAGGATCTGATGTAGTCTTAGGATTTCAACAGGTACCCAGAAACATGTAACATGTGTGGTGCACACACACACACACACACACACACACACACACACACACAAATAAAAAATTACTTGTATGTACATTTTTAGAGGTGACCATTTCCTATTAAATAATCAGTTGGTGTGACCATCCCTGGGGAAAGACTATTTCTCCTGCTCTCAACACCTGTAGTCATCTTTAGCTCTTTTGTGTAAGGCTGTGGCCTCCTGGGATGGAATGAGCAGATAGTAATTATGCAGATACACACACGTCTACATATATATGTATATAAATGTGTGTTTATGTAACAATAATCAATAATTAGTGAAAAAAAGAGACCATGGATTGGAAAAACAGCAAAGAGGAATATATGGGAGGGTTTGAAGAGAGGAAATAGAATGGAGGAATGATGTGATTATATTACAATTTCACAAAGACATATCTTTTAAAAGTTAAATTAAGCTGGGAAGTGGTGGCGGACACCTTTAATCCCAGCACTTGGGAGGCAGAGGCAGGTGGATTTCTGAGTTCAAGGCCAGCCTGGTCTACAGAGTGAGTTCCAGGACAGCAAGGGCTATACAGAGAAACCTTGTCTCAAAAAACCAAAAAAAAGTTAAATTAAAAATGAATGAAAACAGTAATTTATTTTCTGGTAATCTATGAGGATGCATTTATATGAAGAACATATTTGAAGGATGATCTTGAAAGAATTATTCTACAAAAGTGACATGTTACAGAGGGGCATAAAATAAGTTAACTGTTTAAAGGTTTGAACACATCTCAAAATCAGTACTGAAGATACAAATATAAGGACAAAGAAAAGATCTTAAAAACTTTTCAATTTTTTGTTGAGCAATTTGAACTGAAGTCACGTAGTAAATGAATTGCTTATTTGAGTGGTTCTCTTCCTAAATTGTAAATATACTTTGTTATATTTTGATTCTTTTCATTTATTGTATCATTGCATGGAAACTTAAAGAAAATATGGTTATAAGCCTTTTGTTATATTGACCAATACTAGAATGTGTGCTGTATGAAAACTAGCTAGATCTACCATATCTAAAGTTTAGTTTTTATTTTTAGGTAACTTTTCCTTCTCAGATGTACACAACTTTCGACATCGTGAACTCTTAGGGTACAGACTATGTTCTCAACAGGATAGAAACTCTCTGTATCTATGATGGTATTTCCAATTTCAAATAGTGTTTTTTGAATATGTGCTGTTTCTGAAGGAAAAAACGATAAGGATTTAGCTAGACCTAGTTATTGAGATGTGAACTTGAAAGAATTACTTCCTAAAAATTTCACAGACTAATTGGGCAAGCAATGAATGAATAAAGAATAAGCCATTAGAGCAGAATTCATTTACTTATACAATATATTCAACTGGTAACTGCAAGGAAGCATTATTTCTCTTATCTTCTTTAATGTTAAAAGAAGGTTGTTTACATATAGGTACTTGAAGGCAGTCATTAATTTCTGTCTTCTCTATGGTAATATAATTTTATAAACATGATCCTCAGAGTTTTTGTTTCTTTCAATTTTTGGACCTTAGCCATTGTTGTGACTAGGCTTTGTAGTATTCATTATTTCCATGACAACGCCAATAATCAGAGCCAATATGTAGTGTTTATCATGGTCCAGGCACTGTTCCAAGTGTTATGAATATAGTAATTCCAACAGGCTGGGGATAGGCTGTTATAATACCCCATATCAAAGCTAGACTAGGAACAAAAATGTTATGCAACATGTCCAATACTAATCTATAGAGTGAGGATTCCAATCTAAGCAATTAAACATCAAAGTCTATGCTATTAATTGCTATGTTCTATAGATTCTATTGGAGATGTCAAGTTTGAGGATGAAGAAACCAGAGAAAGCACTTCTTACAAATATTGAGATGCAAAGTTAAATATCATTAAGATTCCACAATTCCTATTAAAGCTGACAGTGGTCTATGTTAAAAACCAAACCAAAACAAAGAAAAAAGTGAACCTTGAGTCAGGTGCTACTGTCAAACTTATTATCTGTTTCTCTGAATGAAAATCTACTTCTTCCTTCCAGATATGGTGCCAAGTTTGATTTCTCTATGATTCTTGCCATTTGTAATAATAGTGTGTACTCTTCATGGTGGATATTCTTCATGTTTTATAAGACAAAAAATGAAATATGACTATAAATAAAGTCATGAGAGATGCAAAATAACATGAACAACAGGTTGAATGTTCAACAATATTTTCTAGTTCATTGACTGTAAAATTTCAGTTCTTTCTCTGGGCATAGAAACTCAGAGCTCAGGTACCTGGATACATGAGGCCCTAGTTAAGTCTTTAATGGCAGGAGGTGATGGGAGGGAGGAGGAAGAGATGGATGTGTGTTTGTGTGTGGAGAGACTTAACCTTGTGATTTTTATTTTTGATTGTGAAAAGAAGCTTTACAAAATAATTATATTTGATTCCCTTTATGTTTATTGCTTGACTTATAATTCATCTTTTCTTGGGGTTACTAATATTTGTTTTGCTGTTAAGGTGAACAGACACGTAGACTGGCTATTGATGAGCTATTTATTAATAATTCAATTGTCACCCTATTAGATTTTCTTTTCTCACCCCCCTTTTTTCTGAGACAGGGTTTCTCTGTATAACTCTGGCTGTCCTGGAACTCACTCTGTAGACCAGGCTGGCCCCTAACTCAGAAATCCACCTGCCTCTGACTCCCAAGTGCTGGGATTAAAGGCATGCCCCACCACTGCCCGGCAAATTTTGTTTCCAAATTACACATACACACAAAAATATATTATTTCTGGCCAGGGCAGAGGGAGGCTTACTACTTTAAAGCTTGTTTACATGGATGTAGGTCTTTAGAGCCTCATTTTCAACATTTCTGGAATGAGCTGAATGATAGTGACTGTGTTCAAGAGTTTAGATGTAAGTGGATTAAAATGAGATGCTCTTCATGAGCAAGCTTAACACCTTTCAAGTAAGGGCTTAATAAATATGACCACTATAATGATCACATGTAATACTTAGTCTTTACAACGATGGTGCATTTATCTTCATTTTGTACCAATGATAATTATGCCCAGGGAGTGTAAATTTCTTGTGTAGTGCCACGTTGGACCAGTACTGAAAACCATGGAATTCCTTTATTTGTTAATAAACTAAAACCATCAAATGTTACTTTGTGCCAGGTTCTAGACTGAGTTCTAGTGTAAGAAAATGGGAATAAAAGGATATGTCATGCAAATGGGTAACAAGAGCAAGGCATGCTGGGAACAATGTGGTATGGAAAGGGGGTGGGGGAGGGATTCTAACCAGATCAGTGTTAGTGTGAAAACACAAGGTGCAGAGAGTGACATGGAGTCTGAAGTGTACCTCATGCTCGTAGAAACATGTTGGAAAGAAGTGTTTTTCATCTCTAAGATCTAGGTTGCTGCTTGTCTTAGTTAGGGTTTCTATTCCTGCACAAAACATCATGACTAAGAGGCTAGTTGTGGAGGAAGGGTTTATTTAGCTTATGTTTCCACATTGCTGTTCATCACCAAAGGAAGTCAGGACTGGAACTCTTGCAGGGTAGGAACCTGGAGGCAGGAGCTGATGCAGAGGCCATGGAGGGGTACTGCTTACTGAATTGAGTCCCCTGGCTTGCTCAGCTTTCTTTCTTTTAGAACCCAAGACCACCAGCCCAGCGATGGCACCACGCACAACGGGCCCTCCCACCCTTGATTACTAATTGAGAAAATGTCTTACAGTTGGATCTCATGGAGGCATTTCTTCAAGGGAGGCTCCTTTCTCTGTGATAACTCCAGCTTGTGTTAAGTTGACACACAAAACCAACCAGTACACTGATCACACATTTTATGTTCCTATTTTGGTTTGGTCAAGCATTATGTGGCTTTGTTGGTAAACAAATACCAGTGGCCACCAGCTGTCTCATAACAGTATGTATTCTAGGTAGCATAGATCATTCTTAGGAGCAGGATCAAAGAAGAAGCCACTATAGGCCATAGGAGTGAATACAGAGCTTCCTCGTGTTTTTGATTGATACTAGGTTTTTTTGTATAGTGTCCACACACACATACAGTGGCTAACATTTTTTCTTTATATTTATGACCAAGTGAAACTAAAATAACCAAACGGAACATCAATTGCTTGACAACGGTGTGTGCATCTTCTTTGCCAAACCATGCAACACTTCCTGAGTATTATTTGAATTTATCCTCAATATTTTGAGTTCTTGTTATGGCTACAGATATGATGAACTTCTTTTAAAAACTGCATTATTAACATTTTCTACCAAACATAGCCCTTAGTAGGACCAGTCATTAATAGATTTATCTGTTGTTTCCTCCCATAAGTATGAGTCATCTATGGTAGAAATTCAGGCATAAGCAGGTTTGTTTTTTGTCAGGTTTTCTTGGATAGAACCATGGGATTTATCCACCTAATCAAGATAGATTTATTCAATTGTTTCTATCAGAGGAGCATCTTTTTGCGGCTTCATCTTCCACAAGGGGGCGCAGTTTTATAATTTGTCTACTTTGAGATGGCCCTCTTAACTCCAGCACAAAGGCACACTATGTGTGGGCTTGCTTGGTACTTCAGCTGTGTTTCTTATTTTTTGCTCAATACCTAGTGTTAAACTTAGAGCCTGATAGGTAAAATTTCTTGAATTAATAAGGAAGTAATGGCTACAATAGAATAGTGATATTCCTGTTTTAACAAGATCTTTCATGGCCAGTAGTAGATGATGTATTAATTTGTACAGCTGCTTCAATAAAATATGATTCTCAATGTTGTAAACAAAATAAATTGATTTTATAACAGTTTTGAAGATCAAGATTTGGGAAGGTAAGGAAAGGATACACTGTGAAGATACCAAGAAAGGATCTGGTCCAGATATCCCTTCTGGCTTCTAGTAGTGTCTTGGTTTGCACTGTCATCATAACTACAGTCTCATTGGATGTTCTCTCTGCATGCAAGGCATGCCACATGAATGTTTTAACGGGAATATCATTATACTGGATTGCTGTATCCATTTTCAGTGGGATTTCATCTTAAACAGTTATCCCTATGTCTTAGTTGGGGTTTTATTGCTATGATGAGACACAATGACCAAGGCATCTCTTATAAAGAAAAACATCTAATCGAGGCTGGCTTGCAATTTCAGAGGTTTGATCTATTATCATAGTGAGAGGCAAGACAGCATCCACGTAGACATGTGCTGGAGAGGTAAGTGAGAATTCTGCATCTTGATCTACAGGCAACAGAAGGGAGCTGTTTCTTCTACACTGGGCATAGCCTGAGCATAGAAGAGACCTCAAAGCCTGCCTCCACAATGACATTCTTCCTCTAACAAGGCCACTTCTGTTAAGAGTACCACTTCAAGCATTCAAACACAGGAGTCTGTGAGGCACATACTTATTTAAAGCACCACGTCTAATAATAGCTTTATTTCCAACTAATAGCTGGAGACTAGGACTTAATCATATGAATTTTTGACAGACCTATACCTATGACAAATAATTTCAGAGGAAGAAAAAATGAGAAGTACAGAGATAAGATGTGAGGCTCTGGGATAACTAGTGTTGGGGTAAAGACAAGAATTTTCTTTTAAAAATAGTAATATATTTTATTCACAGATAGGCTCACTAACTAGGAGAGTATTTTATTGCAAATTGTAAACAATGTTTTATCTGACATTTTTATACACATGATTGAGCTTTCTGAACACTCATTAGCTGGTCTAGTAGTTTCTGATGAAGCTGTTATTAAGGCATTGATAAGGATTGAAGTCGTGTCACACTCCATTGGGAGTCAAAAGACTGGCATGGCTGTTGGTAGGATGCATTTCCTTGAAGGTAGGGTACTGAAGGCATTAGTTACTTGCATTAGGGAGTGTCTGTTCTTTGTCTCCATAGGGCAATTTGTAACATGACAACTGGATTCATAAAGCGAGCCAAGTCAGAAGCATATAGAATGCAAGAGAGACATTAAACTCTAAGGTGTCAGATTTAGAACTGACATTCCTCCTTAGCAACACTCAGTCCATTAGAAGAAGTAGGTCGCCTGGTGCAGCCAGCACAGAGAAGGAGGTAGCATGAGCGCCAGCAAGCAGCAAACCTCTGGAGCCTTCTTAGTAAAATTGTCTGCAGGTACTAACACTATGAACCAAATCTGACACTTCATGTCACTGCTTAAGTTTCAAAAGAACTTTAATTGATATGTAGGAGTTGTGTGTGTGTGTGTGTGTGTGTATCTGTGTGTGTGTTGTGTGCAACATGCATTGATACATGCAAGTGCTAAATCCATATAACATACACCTTATTAAATAGTTTTATTTTATTGTGGTGACAATGCTAGAATTTACTCTATCAGCAATTATAAGAAATATTTATAGATGCCTTGGGATTCATTTCATTAATTCTGTTAAGGCAGTAGAAAATCTCACTGTGCTGGCTTAATTCTCAGGGTGTGTAAGTTATACCTTACCTCTTCTGGATCATTCTGGACAAATAGTGAGGCAGTTAATTGCTTTGATACCTGACAGTGGCCTTGATCTTTTTACATCTAAGAGTATTGCTTTTGGAGTACTCTCTACTTGACTCAGACCATAGGTTGATTCTCTACCCCTGATGTGTGTGCCTGTGTGTGTGTTGTATATGTGTGCATTGTATGTGTTTGTGGTGTGAATGTGTGTATGTGGTGTGTGTGTGTGTGTGTTATAATGTTTTTTCCAGGTGTCTGTATAAGTTTTCCTGCAACTTAAGTATATCAAGAGTGTCAACTCCATCTTATCTTCCTTTTCTACCTATTAGAGGGATTGGGTTCTCAGGTTAGCTTTTGTTGGGACTAATTTCACAACAGAAACAAAAACTTGAAACAGTTACTACCAAATTTGCAGTCACTGAGGTGATGCATCTTTAAACTAAGAACTAGGATGAATTTTTTTACATACTACAGGCTACATGCATTCTTTTGAAATTTGCTTATGGAGAGAGAGAGAGAGAGAGAGAGAGAGAGAGAGAGAGAGAGAGAGAGAGAGAGAGAGAGAGAGAGAGAGAAACTATGTCCATGCTTTGATGGATACACTCAGACAACAATGACAGTGATGCGAATTATCTGAAACTTTTCTTGACTTAAAAATCTATTTATATTTATATACATCATATATACGTATATATGTATATATAAAATATATATAGTATTGAGTTGGAAACATTTTATTTGGCAGAAGTCTTTTTCACTAATAGATTTTTTTCCCCAGTAAGATATGGTATATGAAAAGTTTGATTTTTTTTTTGTTTCCCTATTTCATGGTTAATGGATTTTGCTTTTTCGAGCTGAAATGTATGCCTTTTCCCTCTGACATGTTTCTAGCTTCAGGGAACATAGTCCCCTCTGGTCCATTAATATTAGCAATTGCCTGTGATGTAATCCTGTTTCATTTCTACGATGGATTTTATACCATAGTTCTAACTCTTCACATATTAAGTTAGAGTTCAGGTATAGACACACTTCTCCCAGTTCCTCCTATGAATAGCTTTACGTTTCTAAAATGCTAACTATGTCAGAAATGTACTTTCTCATGCAAGTATTCTGGAATACGATAGAAATGCTCAGCTTTGTCTTAATCTGCCTGACATTTCCTTATTGCTAGTATTAGACACATATGTGTTCTTTATGTTTCTAAAATTTTGAAGTATTGTATGGCAGTCTTAAAAGGAATATCACCAGCTGTGGCTGGCTTGATTTTGATGTCCAAGAATGTGGAATGTGAGCTCCTCCCTCCCTCCCTCTTTCCCTCCCTCCTTTCCTTCCTCCCTCCTTCCCTCCCTCCTTTCCTCCCTCCCTCCGTCCCTCTTTCATTTCCTTCCTTCCTCCCTCCCTCCCTCCCTCCCTCCCTCCCTCCCTCCTTCCTTCCTTCCTTCCTTCCTTCCTTCCTTCTTTATTTCTATCTGATTTGCTATTACAAAGAACATTGTCTTAAAAGGTAATTGGCATGCTTTTTAGTTCTATTGTCTCTTTGGCTTACAGAGGAATATACATCCTTTGTTCTGACAGCCAACCCTACTGTATTAATGCTGACGATGGCCAGAAGGTCAGTCGTTTGGAGGCTTGGGTGCAGTAAGTGAGCACAGACTTTAAAGAGAGAAAGTCTGATTAGGTTTTCCCAGTAACTCCTAAGATACATGTTGATTATTGAGACCAACTTCAGACTCAGTGTTCTCATCTGTGACGTGGGCTCTTTTCTACATGTGCTTTTCATGAGGGGATGTTACTTGTGACCCAGACCAGGTGCCTTGTCATATAGCTCTTAAAACAGCAAAGATACTGGAATTAGGTTTTGGGGTTTATTGTTGTTCTTCGCTGGTGGAATGTGTAAGTTGGTATATTGATTTACATACCTCACCTACGTTTTTCTTTTAAGTGCCATTTTTTCCTTTAAGCCTGTTCTCCTATCAGATATCACTCGTTTTCTTCTATTCCCATATTCTTGTTGAATTTCAATTCTTTAAATTTACAGTACATCACTATGAGGTAGACTCCATGTTGAATGTTATAATACATCAAGAGACCGAAGATGATTGGGACAGCTTTCTCTGCTCAGCATCCCTCTCCCCCGTGTCTATCATGTGTCTGTAGGATGATGATAGTGGTACTGGTAGCCAATGCACCTCTCTATTGCTAACACTGGATGCACCACATAGCTCAATGTAAGTTATAGAATGTGTTACATTACAGTATTTTCCATAAGAAACTGAGGCTGGCATAGGTTATATAGCAAGCACAAAGACATATCTAGCTGGTAAACGGTAGTATGGGAGAGTGAGACCAGTGTTATGGGAAAGAGTGAGACCGGATCCAGCATTTTTCACTGGTGCCCATTCCTACTCATGAATGGGCCCAGAATTCCAGAGGACAATTGGGATGGGGTGTTCTACTCAACTAAGCTGCAGTCTTCTGAGCACAAAGCCTCTTTGCTGGAGACCACCTTTGTGAAATGAAGCTTGTTAAAAAACAAAACAAAACAAAACAATGTGGCTGGGCAGTGGTGGCGCATGGCTTTAATCCCAGCACTTGGGAAGCAGAGGCAGGTGATTTCTGAGTTTGAGGCCATCCTGGTCTACAGAGTGAGTTCCAGGATAGCCAGGGCTACACAGAGAAACCCTGTCTTTAAAAACCAAAAAGAAAAAAACCAATGTGAATACAGCTGCACTCTGAAGGACAAAAGTGAGAATATTATTGTAATTTATGAGTGAATAATAACAAACAAATCTGTTAGTGTAATTGGGCAATAAACATGACAACATTTACAACTTCCTCACAGGGTTTTACACAAACACGCGATAAATGCTCTTTTAAAAAAAATAGCCTGAGGATGTGTTATGGATGCACCTCACTGGCTGAGCACTGGCTTATCATGTGCAAAGTCCCAAGCTCCATCTTCTAGTGCCACCAAAACAAAAACAAAAACAAACTAAAACAAAACAACCAGAATAAGAAATTATTCTGCAAGACAGACTCTTATGTTCAAGGAAGTTTATACAAAAGAATCCCAACATTATTTTCAAAGGAAGAGTTATCCATTTGCATACGATTGACTGAAAACTTGAAGGTAGGACCATCACAAACCCGTTGGTATGTTGGCATCTCTCGCATGTACACAATGGATGGTCAGCTGGTAAAAGATCCAGCGGACAAAGTTAGAATTTTTCTCTAAATTTCTAGATAAAATGTCTCATACAATGCAACAAATCCATAGAATAGGATGAGTCCCTGGGAAGTCAGCATCCTGTGTGTGATAGTCAGATGTGCTGAAGAAAATCAAATGAGGTTAACAATGAAAATAACCTATGTCCCACAGGGTTAAATAGAATCAGACATTCGTCTTCAAAATTAGTTCTGCTCTTTCCAAAGTGTAGATTAGAGAGTAGCTAGAGCTACAGGCATTCTTTATTGTAAATGGTTCTAAAGCTATTCTTTTCACAGGTGTATAAAAAATATCGAGCCCAAGTGTCCAAACAGTTGCAAGAGAGCAGTTCCTTTTAGACCCTAGGGAGGTGACCACCTGGCAGTTGTAATATAGAAAGTAGTACAATACCTGGAAAGCTTCATAGAGAAATTATGAAAGAGGCTATTGTCGCATCTCTCTTCTCCTGTTCTGTCCTATTGATTTCGCCTCTTCAGTACCTCTAGAGGCTCCTCACTTCTCTCCATCTCTGTCAGTATCACCCCAGTTCAAGCTAGTGCTGGACGTCTCTGAACTGAACCATTGCAATACTTTATAATTGGCTTTCATTCTCGCTGCCTTTCCAATTCACCCACTCAATTAGAACTTTCCTTCTTAAGCTCATCAATAGCTTTCCACTGCGTGTAAAGAACAAACATTGAAGGTAGCTAAATAGCCAGGCACATCTGGACACAGGTCTTTATCCCGAGTTTCATCTTGCTTCTTTTTTATTTCCCAATCTCTCCATACTTGGGGATTTACTTGGAACATTGAATCCCGAACACATTGTTCTCTTGTTTCATTTGTTCAGAAGCTGAATTTGTTCTTTCTGTAAAGATACTGGCTCAGAAAGCTTTCTCTGACTGCTTAAAATAAGCACATATAATATAAAAATATAAATTTATACAAATATAAAATATATACAATTATATTTATTAGACTTTTATAATAGTATTGACCATAAGTCTATTCTTTTGAGCATTTATCACCTTTGCTTAAGCCCATAATCACTAAAGTTGTAAATTTTGGCTCATTGTTGTTACTCCAGAATTCAATAGTTTTGAACTAAACACGTGTTGACAGATTGAATTATTCTGCTTATTAGCTTTAGAATTGTTTTTTAAGAAAAGAAGGGATTTGGCAAATTTAAAGAAGATCTGTGTGTGTGTGTGTGTGTGTGTGTGTGTGTGTGTTTACCTATTATAATCTTGTTATTGCAGATAGGGACAACTTATTTTTCATTTAGATGCTTTCCCTGCTAATCAAGAGCATCAAACAAACTAAAAAGTATCACAGTCGTGTCAAGAACGAGAAGTCATGTGGCCACTGAGTGAGAGTCGTGGTGGTTATTCATTCACATTCATTCATGCCAAATTATCTGTGATGGCGCTCCCTCAGTTTTGCCATTATTAATTCATGTTTTCCCAAGATGGAGATAATTTCTTCTTTCCTACATATGATTAAAATACAATCCAGTAGTCATACTTTCTTTGAGAAGTGTGTGCCAGGAAGTTTATATAACCCTGTGTTATCTATTTCTATGCTGATATTTGGAAAATATCCAGAAACCTTAGAGTCTTCTAGGGTACATTTCCTTTGAACACCAATTATTATTAATTGTATATTGGTGCTATATTTTTTACATATTCTAAGATATTTTCCCGTGGATCTTTAATAAGCAATTTTGAGGAAATGTGTTAAATTTCATCTTTTAATAGCGATAAATACTTCTGATAATCTTGCAGGGAATTTTTCTAGGATGTCAGCCCATTCTAGGGATTGGTCTAGTTGAATAATGAGCTTCTTTTAATTAAGTTGTCTTGTCTCAGACTTGATGTAATTTACATTGGTGTATATTAGCTTTTTATATTGCAAAATACTCAATAATATCTTAAAGTACATTTGTTTAATTTTTCCAGTGTGGTGCTAAGGTAACACCCCTACTATTATAGATGCTCTGAGTTGTTGACATAGAAAATGGAATATTAACTTAATTTTAATTTAACATTTATTGACTAGATTAAAAATACATTGAGAGTCAAAATTTTGTTCCCCCAAAAGGATCTCACTAGACAGTGAGAAGAAATAGTCAACATTTGGAGTACTGCATATCCAAACTACCATATTTAATCTCTTATCACTCACACACTTATTCATTTAAAACATGGTAAGGGCCCGATAACAAGGATATTCTGATCTCCATGGACACTGCACATACATAGTGCACAAATATGAAGGCAAAACATTTGCAAACATAAAGTAAAATTAAATAAATTCTTACAAATACCTGAAGTAGAACCACTAGGAGGAAGAATCTGAATCAAATGAAAGTTTATATATGCCTGACATTTGTATGTAAGTGAAAATCTTTTTTACCACCTCACACATATATTGATAGAAATTTCACTAGCTATTGCATAACTTAATATTAATATGAAATAATAGTTTACTATGGTTATATTTATAAAGATATGAAAATTTGAAAATATAACTTACTGGCAGGGATAGGACAATTAGGAATCCTTTATTATTATTGGAATCTAAATCATTGTGGATGTTTTAGAGAGTATATTGTTCTTCTGTTGACATCTAAAAACTCTAGTTTTGATGTACAGTAGTTCTCTTGATCAAATGACAAAGACAAACCTCAAATTAGTGTTCTCAGAGACACACTGAGAGGTTTGTTGCACTCATAATCAGATGGAGTAGTTAAAAATACAACAGGTATCTAGATTCTGTCATTCATTGATATCATATTGTAGATTACTCAAAAGTATTTAACTAGATTTTATATTTTGACCACAAATGAAGAAAAAATTAGTGGAAATAAGTCAGGGAGAAAAAAAGAATGTAGCTAGACAAGTCATAGACCCTAATGGAAGGGCTACTACTGTTATTCTGCTAAATGGATATTCTATAAAATAGACCAACTCCTGATAACTTATTGTTATACCCACAGATAATTGCATCTCTCAAACCTCATTATAGAAGCTTATTTTTTTCAGTACCTGGCAATTAATACAGAAGCTCTTGATTGGCCAAATTACAGAAGATAAGAGATTGAGGAATGCTTAGCCCTAAATGGTCATCTATGTCCTACCTCTTCTTCCCAAGGCTTAGAGATAACTGGTAAAGATGGAGTGAAAAGATTGTAAGAACCAGAGATGGTGGATGACTACAAGTATTCTCTGGACACAGGAGGGCAGTTGCATACATGAATTCACAGAAATTGTGACAGCATGCATAATACCTGTATAAGCACAAGCCAGACAAAATTTCAACATGGAAAAAGAAAAGAGGCAGGGAGTTCTATTCTTAGTAGCTATTGGGAATTCATAGCCTTGCCATTTCCCCGGAGCTTTGACCCCTTGTAGGCTGACTACATTTCACTGGAAGGCCATATATTCAACAGTAGAAGGTCAGTAAAAATTGTACTTGATGAGTTTAATAAAAGAGAAGAAATTGTGTCAATTTCTCAAAGAACTAATAAAAAATGAGAGGGAAAAAATCTGTATCCAAATTTGTAGCTCAAAGATTAGGTTTCCTTGAAGATATGATGGTAGAAGATTAGTGTGGTTGGCAGAAGTACTTAGAAAATGGCCAGGGGGTGTGGTCAAGAACACTTACTGTGGTAGATGCTCAAGGTTAAGCAAAGAGTGTAGCAAATTCTATAAGCACCAATGAAGTATTTTTTCACTAAATATTTCGAAGGTAATAGTGCTATGTAGACTAAGCTACCCTTGAACTTGTGATTCTCTTCCTTTAGTTTCCTTAGTGCTGAAATGGTATCTGGATCAAATGAACATTTTAAGGTGGATGTTACATGTCTGTATTTACACTCCATGAAGAACTTTCTGGTATGTTGTATAAAGTAGACATGGAGGGGAAAAAAGAGAGATATGAGAGGTTCTAAGTTTATTAAAATAGCCCAGGTGAGAGTCATATCGATTGAAAAGAGAGATGGTGGACGTAGAGGGAATTTATAGGTTAAAATCTATTAAAGATTAAAAGCAAAATGATTTGCTGATGGATTCGGTTTAGGATGATGTGGGGAAGTAGAGAGGAATCAAGAGCAGCCTGAGAAGGGTGCATTAAAATAAACGCACTGAAACTACAAAATGTAAAAATGAGGAAGAAAAAGTAGAAACATATACTTTTAAAAGGGTGCATAAAAACTTGGTTTAGTAAAAAAAAAAAACAAGAAGCTTTCGACATGCTCATGGTTTAAATAAAATGATATAAGGCCTGTAATCTTCATTAAAACATTTCAAAGACAAAGGATATAAATGCATATTCTCAGCACATTTTAAGGCCAAAGATTGTTGATAGAGAGGCTGTTTATTCTGATTTTGTGTGTACTTAAATGTTTTCATATTTAGAAAAACAACTAGAGAGGAAGACACCTAGTAAATGTAGAAAGACAAGTGACTTCTCAAGAGTGAACAGCAGCATACCTTCATCAAGGAACACTTATTTTTCAAGTATTAAGTTAAAGTCAAATTGTGGTTTACCTAGGCTTCTTGTCTCATAATTTATGCATTATTGTTTAAGTAAAAGGGTTGGAATTTTCATACTAAGAAGAATAGGGTGGTTTTCTGTTTGTAGGCCTTCATGAAAAAAATGACCATAAGACATATCCCTAAGGAAGAAAGTTTAACTGAGATGGAAAAAGCATCATGGAAACCAAAAAAAAAAAAAAAAAAGAATTAATGATGAATTTAACTAAGCATCTTTCGTTAATTAATAATCTGGACTAACTGTAGTAAACATGAATACATAAATTTATGATAGCTAATGTACATCTGCTAACCACTTATTTCCATTAATTAATTCATTTATTCACTTTACATCCCAGTTGAGGGTCCCCTCCCTCCTCTCCTCCCAGTCTCTCTCTCACAAATTCCTTCTCTCATTACACCATCCCCTTCAGCTCAGAGAAGAGGAAGTGCCCCTCTTGGAAGACCACCTGCCCTGGGATATCAAGTCACAGCAGGACTAAGTGCATCCTCTCCTACTGAGGCCTGACTGGGCAGTTCAGGCAGGGGAAGAGGATCCAAGGGCAGCCAATAGAGTCGGAGATAGCCTCTGCTCCAAATGTTAGAGGACCCACAAGAAGAATGAGCTACATATCTGTAGGGGGCGCTAAGTCTAGATCCTGCATGGTCTGTTTGGTGGTCCAGTCTTTGTGAGCCTCCATGGGCTCAGGTTAGTTGATTCTATAAGTCTTCTTGTGGTTGACTTGATCTCTCTGGTTTGCTCAACCCTAGCTCCCACTCTTCTACACAACTCCCTGAGCTCTGCCTGATGGTTGGCTATGGGTCTGTGCATCTGTTTCCATCAGGTGCTGGGTGAATCCTCTCAGGAGTAATGCTAGTTTCCTGTCTGCAAGCATAGCAAGGCACCATTAATAGTGTCAAGGTTGGCTTTTCCCCATGGAATAGGTCATAAGTTGGGCCAGTCATTTGTTGGCCGTTGTTCTGCTGACCACTTTTAAAACCCTTTTCCATAAAGTGACTCATTTGATTATCATAATTAGTAATTGGATTGAGCATTTTTCACTATAAATTTAATTTTTAGGTGAGGAGATTATTATATACAACTGGCAATTTATCCATCAAGAATCATAGCCAGGATATAAAAAAATCTATTTTATCAAATTTAACTAGACCACTAAATGGTCTAGTTCCATAACTACTTACTTGAACATCAGATTATCTTGAGTGCATAGTATATTCTGGACCTTGTGTTTCTTTCAATCCACTACCATTAGACTATGTTAAACCATTACAAATATAGATAAAGATATACTGATAGATTTATAGTATATAAATACAAATGCATCTAAGGGTCAAAATCAAGTCAAGAAGAAAAAGAAAGAACATAGGACAAATTCAGTTCAATCATTTGATAATATTAAATAATGGGGAAATACAAATGTCTGTCCTATCTATTTCTATCTCCTACCTATCTATAGTATCCATCTATATATAGATCATCTATCTATCTATCATCTAGCACCTATTTCAAGCATGTAAACATTAACTAAATTTGCTTGTGTATTTTTCAGATAAGTAGACTGAATTGAGAAATCAAATATAAATCTATGTTGTTCATGGAAGATGCATTTTAAACATAAGTCCCAACATTTTGGGTGTTAGTGGAGCATCTAGTTAAATTTGATGAAATAGATTTTTTTAAGGCATCAGTATTACTAAGGCTAAAGATTATGAAATTATTTAATGAAAAAGATAGGAAGCCATACACACCTAATATTGGTTCAAAATATAGGAGATAGGAAATTGGCAGGGCTGGGGATGCAGCTCAGTGGTAGAATCTTTGTCTAATATGTGTAAGGGAGCCTCAGGGTTTGATGATCAGTGCAGCCCCAAATTACAAACAAATGGCAGAGCCACATGATGGTCAACTATACATCAGTATGTTTGCATGAGATTTCTAACAACTTTCTAAAGTCATTAAAAGTAAGACTCTTAACTGAGATTTCAGGGACTGAAAAGTTACTTTTGTACTGTGTTAATGTGATAAATGTTTATAGAACTAAGTTTCTTAACTGTAAAGGTTTGATGTTATTTTAAAGCATGTATAGCTTTTACTTACAAAACTGACAAATTACTGCAGGATGAACACATGCACTTGCATACTAAAGCAAAAGCATGCAGGAAAACAAAATCAAGAACTACTAAAGACCAATGTTAAATCATTTGTTTGGAATTATATTAGATAGCAATAAAACACAGATACATTAAAAATCACATTATTAGAAACCTGCAAGTGTTCTTCTAAACACTCTACTGGTCAAGTGAGAGGTTATGAAATCGGTAGAAATTAACAAAAGAACGGGAATACTCTCATTAGGCTTGGTGAAATGCAACTAAATCAATTCTTAGAATTTGTAGCTGTGACAAAAGATAAAATTGTAAGAACATACTTGAGATAAAATTGGTCATATAATCATTTTATTGAAGAACTCGTAGAAACAACTGGCTGTAATAAATTCAAAACATACAAAAACACAGTGGTATTCATCCAACAAAAATAAGAAACAATAGATCCAACAAAACCATAGAGTCCTTTTAAAGGAAGTGTCTACTTGCTATACTGGATGGCTTGGAGGGAAGAGGAAATTAAATTATAATCACAAAAATAAAACAAAATGAAAGGACTACAATAGATTTTGAAAACTGTTTTAATATAAAAGAAAGTACATGATCTCAATTAAGAACAATTATACATAAGAGAAATACAATAGGAATGGAAAAATTCAGAATTTATTCTCGTACTTTAAAAAAACAAAAGAAATAGTATTTTGGACAAGATTATCAATAGCCTTAAAACTATTAAAGCAGTAGTCAGAAGTTGAGTCCTTCTTCAAACCATTGGGTTTACAGTTTTACAGGCATGCTTAACCAACTCTCTGGCAAGATTAAATTAAACCTTAAACAAACAAACGAAAATTCAATATGGATGAATAAATTCTCCATCACACTGCCCACAGTTGAATACAGTTAATGGTTTAACTCTAGAGAGCATATTATTGTAATTCGCTACTTAATAGGTCACAGGATAAAAGGTAGAACTATGTTATTTAAATATTTGTGAAGGATGCATTAGAGAAATCCAATGGCATGCATGCTATACAGCTCTTGGCAAACAGTGAATGGGAAATGCATTTTACTCTGTGGCAAGAGTATCAGGGATAGTGTGACTGTGGCCACATTCCAGAATACGACCAGAACAAGGCACTTTCTCTCACCATTTCTTTGTGGTATTGTTCTAGGAATCCTGTGTGTGAGACAAGTGGATACAAAAACACACTGGAAAACAGAATTACATCAGAAAGTTTACGTGTATCAAAGTCAATTTACAAACATCAATAGGTGACAGATCAGAAGCTGATACCAGATTATAAATATATTTTTTTTCCCAATACCGTACCCAGTACCAATAATTCACAAGGTATCCAGAGCTAAATCCAGTAGAAGATGTTCAAGGCTCTGATGGAAGGAACTGTAAAACTTGAAAAGTGGGACAAAGCCTGTATTCCTGTTTTACTCCCACACTGGTGAAAGTTTGGCTATGAAATGAAAGCCTGTACGTTTTCCCCTAGAGCATTTATACTGTACAATTAATGTTCAGAGATCAGAATGATGGATTAAATTATTAAGACTTAGCCTTAGTTTCTTGATACATAACCATTCACCTTCAAGTCCACAGCAATGTTTTGAGCCCTTCTCTCTGACTGGAATTCTAAAATTCCACAGTTTAGATGGAAGCGATTTTACTCAATTCAGGCAAATTGCTCTAATATCTTGGGTTTTTTTTAGAATTTTGGCATTAATTTCATGATGGATTTATTTGTATTTCCTTTTCATTGTGGGATTTCTTACTAGATTATATAATTAACAGATCCGTTTTTATGTTTTTCTCTCTTTTTAATTTTTTATTGGATATTTTCTTTATTTTCATTTCAAATGTTATCCCCTTTCCAGGTTTTCCCCCAGAAATACCCTATCCCATCCCCTACCTCTGCTTCTATGAGGGTGTTCCCCCACCTACCCACCCACTTCTGACTCCCTGCCCTAGCATTCCCCTACACTGGGGCATCGAGCCTTCACAGGACCAAGGGCCTCTTCTCCCATTGATGCCTGACAAAGCCATCCACTGCAGCTAGAGCCATGGGTCCCTCCATGTGTACTCTTTGGTTGGTGGTTTAGCTTCTGGGAGGTCTGGGGGGGGGTCTGGTTGGTTGGTATTGCTAATCTTCCTATGGGGTTACAAACCCCTTCAGATTCTTCAGTCCTTTATCTTTCCCATTTAGGAGCTTATTTGAAAAATGTACATTGTTACTTAGTACTTTAGCAATCTTATATTTATTACCAGAGAAGGCTCTCTTAGACTCTAATTTCAACATTTTATGGTTTGAATATTTTCATATATTAGATATTAATAACATTTCAAGGATAAAAAGTGGAGAAAAGATTGAAATAAGCACAATATACTTCCTGAGCAGTCATGTTAAGGAATTGATAGTATTCAATTAAAATGAAAAGCCAGTGCCACTCCAACAAAATCTGCAGTAGCATTCCATATGTAAGTATAGAAATGATCCTTAAACTCATATAGAAGGAAATTCTGAAAAAAAAAAAAACACTAGGAGCAAATACTGCTTTCACTGGACACCAATATTTATTATTTAGTTTTAAAGATTATAGAAAGTATTCTTGATACATTGGAAGATACAGGACCAACAGAAACCAGCCAGAATCAGCCCAAGACTACATGTATACTTGATGGGAGAAAGAATATATTGTTGGCCAGTTTGACGGTGAGAGTCAAACTGAGAGTACAGAGGAAGCAAGACAGAGGGATGGAATGATAGAACGAGGCCTCTACTTACCTTACTCATACTAGACATTCCATGATTCAAGTTACAAACTCTAACTTCAAACAGAAAAACCAAGACTCTCAGGACAAAATATGGAAAAATAAATGCAAACAGAAGAAAGACCTTTGAAACTCTTTATAACAAAAATTCTGTTTTAAATATTTTAAAATCATTATTTATTTTTATTTTATGTGTGTTGGTGGTTTGCATGCTTGTAGAGTTACAGACAGGGTGCAAGTTCCCATGCAGGTGCTGGGAATTGAACCCAAGTCCCATGGAAGAGGAGTCAGTGGTGTTAACCACTGAGCCATCTCTCCAGAACCCATAATAAAAATTCTTATATTTGGTTCAACCGAGCACCCAGAGAAAAGCCTGATAGAGAGTAGCCTTTCAATAAAGTATGTGATTAATAAATCAATGAAACATTTCTGAAGTTAGGAACCTGAGAAGAAAAAGGAGGCCAGCATCACTAGAAGATACAACAAAGATGCTTGAATAGGAAGGGTGCTGTGTTCTCACTAAATGCCAAGGTCTCCAGGGGAAGATGGTACTTATGAGGTGCTATCGGATGAGTGGGATTGAGGACTGAAGGACAAATGGACTAGACTAAACTGAAACTGAATTCAACTGGTCACCAAGTCCTACATTCACAAATAGATATACTTGGCTGCCATTCTCATTCAAGGAACTTGAACATTTATAGAACTGAGAGCTTAATAAAGAAATTTCCTAAATCTATTCCCCCTTTTCTTTAAATTCCAAGCAAAACAAAACATCCAACTCAGTGTATAAAAACAAAACAAAACTACTGTATCTCAGAAGGGGATTAAACACTCCTGTGTTATTTATGGGATGTGACAGGATTAAGTGACTTTTTTGGATTCCCAAACATTGAATGTGACTCTTCTTGCTGATTGTTTACTTTTTAGGGGAAAGGAATACTAGAAGTTAAAAAAAAGCCTTCTTGTGACTGTATCTTCACTGAAGACTGATATTGAGAAAGATTAAAAAAATAACTGTATATATATTTAGATATTATTTTTCTAATTTGTTATACTTTTATTATGTATTATATATAATATGTATATATAAAAGCTTGTAAGAAATAGTAATAATGTATAAAAACATATATGTGCCTTTAACGGTTTATTACACACACATATATGTATGTATATGTGTGTGTCTATATGTATGCATATATTATATATGTATATATATGTATGAATATGTATGTGTATATATACATACATATATATATGTGTGTGTGTATATATATGTGTGTGTGTGTTTATGTATACAAAATATATATCTTGCAGAACCAGAACTGGTATGTATACACTGAATAGGATTAAAAAAGATTCCAGTAATTGCCCTATGTGGTTCTATGGTACATGTGGTAGGACAACAGTTAGGGGGAAAGCCTTGTAGATAATGTTAACTTTTATTAACTCATCTTTATGTCTATGTGTGCCAGTTCTGTACAATATGCCTGGAAGCAACATAGCTGAATAACACAGGTATGTGAAAGTTAGCAGGTTGAAACTTATAAAAAATTATGTCTATGATACACAAACATATATACATAAAATGTACTCCCAGGAGATGGAGAAAATTCAATACACATCAGTGTATTAACTTCCAGGAAGACAAAACGTTACAACTGATTAGTGTCCCATGGCAGCTGTCACAAACTGCCATAAATTCATTGGCGTTAATGTAACACGGATTGCTTCTCTCCCTGCCCTAGCAGTTAGAGACCCCAAAGCAGACCAAGGGGCTTGTTTCTTTGGAGCCTTTGAGGGTGTTCTGGTCTCCTGTTTTCACAACTTTATTCCTGGCATCCAATGTTCACAACTACTCTGTATTCTTTGGATATTTACATTCTTTTTTTTTAGATTAATTTTTTATTGGATATTTTATGTACCTTTCAGATGTTATCTCTTTTCTTCACTCCCCCTCCACCCAGAAACTCCCTATTCCATCCCCCCTTCTCCTGCTTCTATAGGGATGTGCCCCCACCCACCCATCCCATCCCTCCTCCCCACCCTTGAATGGATATTTACATTCTTTTCTGCTTTGTCACATGTTACCTGCTCAGCAACCTCTGACTCCCTTGTTTTGAGCCTACCTGGGTCACCTGTGTAATGGTCCATTCTCAGGATTCATAAGTTAATGGCATCTGCGAAGCCCTTTCCCATATAAGGTAATGTTCATAAGTTCTATAGGCTAGGGCCTAGGATGTTGTTAGCCCTGGGGATTGTTTTCATTCTACTGCATATATTTAGAAGCAGATGCCAATAGACATACAACAAAGCAAAACACTGCTCTTTCCACGAAGTACCCATAGGTGACTTGAGCCCCACAGTGAACTGGAAAAATGCCAACCATAGTAAAGAAATGTAAAGTGTGTTACAAGCAGAGACTAGAGATTGCCACGGTGCTAATTCACTTGTCTGGAGAAAAGTGTAGTTGGGAGGTATAGTGACTGGAGTGTAGCTATGTTTTAATACAGCAATGCATAAGGTCCTCCAAAGCTTACTGTCATGCTCTGTCAATCAGCAATATGCCTGCACACAGAAAGGGCTGGAAACATGGGATGGATGGTTATAAAACATAACGTCTGACACAGGACCATGTACACACTTTAAATACAGACAACCTGTCCTTCCGTAGTATAAGGGCCACCGGACATAAAAGGAGCTTTGTGGTGGGTGGCGAACCAGTGTCGGGATTCTCAGCAGAGGTTTTTACCCCTGAATCTTTGATAAAATTCTACAAAGGAGAAGGAGGAGAGATGTAAGTAGAGACAAGCCACAGGAGCCATTTTATCAGCCATAATAGTCTTGGTTCTTTTTAAAACTGCATTTGCTCTGGAGTGAGATTTAGGATGGGGCTCGTTTTCAACTTCATTATAGACGTGTTTGTGATTGTTTATACTCTGACTCTGTGGCATGGATTACAGGGGGACGCTCACTGAGAGGTTCTGATAGTCCTTTCTGATTTTTGCTCTCAAATGATTGCTTTTCGGGCAATCGTGGTTTTAATATTAACATGCATCTCATTCTAAGTATTGTCATTTAAGTCTTTATCCATCCTTGTTTCTAAGCTCCCCCCATTCCTCTGAATGTGCTCTTTGACTAGCGTCGGGGCCATCTGATGGAGATAGCTTGTTCCCAGCTTTGCCACTCTCACTATAAACTCTATAGAATAAATTTTCTATGTAATATTAAAATTTTTGTTCAATGGCTTCCATGTCTGAGGAAACCTTAATTATTCTGTTGGCTGAATAACCCCCCTTAATGGTTTCCCATCATGGCGCTGCCTCAGATTCTAAAGTGACTGTCAGTTTCTCAAAGAGGCAGTCAGATGCTGTATACTTTAATGTCATGGACAGTGTCAGTTCCTTGCCTCCAGGGTTCCCAAGACCTTCTCCACCCCTATGGGATCTTATTATCTCTTCTTCTCACCCAAAATCTTATGTTTCTTGGCCTTCTCACATGGGCACTGGCTTTTCAGTTCAGTCAGAGCTTTGTGTTTTTTTAGTTTTCCTTAGAAATAAAAATTATTTTTAAAAATTTAAATAACACTAAAGTTCTAGATGTTTAGTTTTTTGTTGTTTACCACACATTTTTCTCTTTGTGTGTGTGTGTGTGTATATATATATATATATATATACACATATATATATTTATATATATATATATATACACATATATATATTTGTATATATATATGTATGTACACACACACACACACACACACACACACACACACATATATATATATTTCTTCTAAGAGCCCTATTACCTGATATTTCCCTGGGGTGTGTCTATTTTACTGATTTGAAGGAAGAACCACCAACTGAAAGTGTATTTATATACACAAATGAGTTCAGTTTTATTGGCTGAGAATTTAACAACAACATATCATTGTTTTGTAATTATTAGTGAAAGGGATTGTTTCTTAAGTAAAAGTAAATTTAATTTTATTATAGTGATATTTTAAGGCCGTGAAATAACTACTATGCCTTGCAAATTTTCTAATGTACTCTTACAATATACATATATATTACAAATAAATGTGGCAAGCCAAAGGTTTATTAACTTAAAATACCAAATCACAAATGTCAAATCAGAGAAAAATCTATTCAAGTCTTTAACAGGTGTGCTACTATTGTAAATGAAATTTTTTCTTGGCTAGTCTATGTAATGATACAGGGTTTATCATAATTATATAGCAAGTACCCCATTTTAAAAAAAAGTCTTTCAACACAAGGGATTTTTCTATATATACCTGAGCTACCCTGGAACTTACTCTGTAAACTAGGCTGGTCCTAAAGTCAGAGATCTACCTACCTCTTCCTCCCAAGTGCTGGGATTAAAGGCATGTACCGCCACTGCCTGGCCACAGTGCATTTTTTAATATAACAAATAATTAAAACAGTCTTCAAAAAATACTGTAGACATAGATTTAGTATCACTGTCTTCTAAAGAAACTTGACGGTATGAAATCTTTCCAAATTTTTAACCTTCAAAGTTAGAATTTATTGTTAACACTGTGCTTTATTCCACAGCTGAATTTTGTAAAGATAAATTTTAACAAGTCAGTGAAGATTTTTAATATTAGGAGACAGTGTTTAAATTTACTTAGTGGAAGATTTCACAGTGCTTCTGACAACTATGTGTGTGTTCTTACATTTCTTTTCTGCTGTATATTTCTTCTGATATGTACATACACACACACACACACACACACACACACACATATATATATATATATATATATACATGTATACGTATATATACATGAGGCATATCCCCTCCTAATATTACCATATGTCTATACCCCTCCTCTAGTGGCCACTCTTAACTAGGTGTGATGGTTTGTATATGCTCAGCCCAGAGAGTGGTATGATTATAAGGTGTGACCCTGTTGGAGTAGATGCATCACTGTGAGTGTACAAGCCTAGCTGCTTGGAAATCAGTATCCTGCTAGCAGCCTTCAGATGAAGATGTAGAACTCTCAGCTCCTCCTGCACCATGCCTACCTGGATGCTGACATGTTCCCCATCTTAGTGATAACGAACTGAACCTCTGAATCTGTAATCCAGCCCCAATTAAATGTTGTCCTTATAAGACTTGCCTTGGTCATGGTGTCTGTTCACAGCAGTAAAACCATAACTAAGGCATTAGGTGACTTTCTTTTCTGCCAAATCAACATGCCATGTCAATGTTTTTCCCAACATGCTCTCTAAGCACACTGCTTAGTTTTCAGGACAGCTCATTGTCATCCCTGGTTTTGCAAAAAGATGATGCATGGAAGAGATCGAAGAGATCTGCCTATGCTCAAACAAGCAATTTAAATACTGATACTGCATAAAACTATATGAAGGCCACTGGGTCCAACAAGCATTGTCATTAAATTTTTAGTGATGAAATATATGCTCACATGTTGCTTCACTTTCATTCATAGCTCTGGTGCATGGTCATAAGAGTGGGGCTATCAGGATATATTTCTAGAGTCAGTGTATTATTCTTCTCTGTCCTGGTTATGCTAGTAATTTTCATAAATCATTGCTAAATTTACGGGCAGTTTAAGGAATAATAGGGCAGTGTTCAAGGGTAAATGATAGAGATAAGTTATTGAACGGTTAGATTGTATTTTCAAGGGCAAGAAAAATGCAAAGGAATAAGATTACATGTAGAAAATCACCTTTTCAGTTTTTCCAAATTAAATGAAGATTAGATGTGACAAATCCAAGCAAATTAATGGCACACCAACCTTTCAGGCATACTATAATAAACAGGCTCTGATAAACTGTTCCCTTGGACAAGCACTTTAAACAGATCCCCAGCTAAACTGTCACAAGTTAGCAGAAATAGGCAGTATGAAATCTGAAGCTCAACCCCCCTGTGCCAATGTTAGTGTGATGTCCTTCCTAGTGAACTCAACATCCATAGGGTTTGGTTCTTATTTGTTGTGGGAAGATGCTCTACAGTGGACAGATAAAGCCTGGAAGGCAATTTACATTTTCAGAGCTGGAGCCTTATCAGAGAATGTCAGAAAATGCAAATAAGCAGTTGTAATAAAATTATATTTCATTGCCTATAAGTGATAACAGTGTCTTCAGGAAGATTCAGTCTCTATGTCATGATTGTGTAGAACCTAGTCACTTTCAGAGAAGCAAACAACTATGTTGTTCTCCCCTAACTACAAAGAGAATTGCCTCTAAATTTACTCCATTAACCACATAGGAATCACTCAGTTTGTGAACTACTTTGGCTGTTTCCCCTGATCCTTCAACTAGATCTCACTTATTTCTGCAGGGCTCTGGAGTGAGCAGCTGAATACAGATTAGGTGAATAATTGTTTTTAAGTGAGACTGTGACTACAATTGGCTTTACTCAGTAACTAAAGGGCTTGCTCAAAAGCATTAGGATCAATTGAATTGAATCCATCCATTTCCTTGCATCCCTTCGGTCTCTCTTCAGTTCTAACTTCTACCATCTTTCCCTGGACTTCTACACTACTGTAACCTATTTCCATACCCCTTTTCTATTCCATTCTAATCTATCATCTTTGCTGATGCCAATGCAGTTGCTCCCAAACCCAGTTCTGATCATGGCCTTCCCTGGCTCAAGTCTTCAAATGACTGGCCTATGCCCACAGTATTAAATTCTTATTTTACAACAGGGTTGACGGACACATCGTTAACTGGGCTTTCAATTTCTCTTTACATGTCCAATTTATCATCATACATCACCTTCTTTTTGTACTCTGCCTCTCTGCATGCAATCTTAGTCTGCTCTATGATACCTCAGTTTATTTGTCCTGTGATCTTTCTAAAATATAGAAATAGGCTTATGACTTTCTTGCCTAATATCTTTCTGTGGATCTCTGCATCTATGATAGTAAAGCCTCAGTGGTTAGTAGTCCCTTTAAGATCACTTACTATTTGGTCATTATTATTGTCTTGTTGATGCTTTGATCTGGCTGGCTGATGAGATGGCTCCGTTAGTAAAGGAGGTTGCCACTAGGTCTGATGACCTGAGCTCAATCCCTAAGATGTGTATGATGGAAAGAGAGAACTGACTCTTACAAGTTATCCTGTTAGACCACATATGGGCTATGTCAATGCACCACCAACAAATAAGTAAACACACACACATAAGCAATGTGGTGGTCTGGGATACTAAATATACACTCGTTTTGTAGCTTACTACATCTAACTCCCCCCCCTCCACATTGTCAAATTCATAAATTATACCTGCGAAGTCAGTTTGTCGGCTAGGATTATGACTTGAACACTATTATCTGGGGAATTATCCTGCCTACCACAGAAGATCAAATAGAATCAAAGTATTGAAAACATGTTGAATGATATATTAGCCTCAGGAGACCATGGACTTTTATATTTATATTCATAAAATAACATGGCTCAGTGGATAAGAGCTCATACTATATCTAGCTTTAATGTTTTTAAAATAAAAGATTTATTTACTTTACTTTGTGCATATGAGTGTTCTGTTTGCATGCATGTATTTGTACTATGTCTATTACTGATACCCACAGAGGGTAGGAGAAGGCATTGGACCTCTTGGGACTGGAGTTACAGATGCTTGTAAGCTTCCATGTGGATGCTAGGAAACAAACCTGAGTCCTTTGCATGAGTAGTAAGTGCTTTTAACTGTTTACCCATTCGTCCACCATCAAGATTTATTTATTTATTAAGTTAAAACATTTGCTCTTCTTGAGGCATGTTTTTTTTTTTTTTTTTTTTTTTTTTTTTTAAATCTGTATATACCTGTAAAATTCAATTCTCTGGTTAAATCATTTATCCAAGGCTTACATAAATAACACTCTATACACAATCTTTTGACCTAAAATAAAATACAACACATCCATGTAGTTAGATACACCAGAGTAAATTCTTTGTCCTTATTCAAATTATATTTACGAGGAAGAAATAAAAATGGATAATCAACACATAAGCTTTGTTGAATGGTAGTGTCTCAAGTTAATTCTTGGTCAGGGTTAGACAGTAGTGGGTCTGCAGGATGTTTTCTGGGAGCATGAGACATTTAGGGAGCTATCTGAAGATAATGAATAAGGAATGGGTTATGGAGATATATAGTGAGAGCTTTAAAGACTTGAGTTTCATATGAGTGTTAGCAGAGCAATAGGAATAAAGCCAGAGAACTAAAGAAATCAAATGTG
Source organism: Arvicanthis niloticus (assembly GCF_011762505.2). NCBI lineage: Eukaryota > Metazoa > Chordata > Mammalia > Rodentia > Muridae > Arvicanthis > Arvicanthis niloticus. The sequence continues at coordinate 36,529,019 of NC_133429.1, read as the reverse complement.
TGTGTAGATTTTTTTTAACCCTTGGGATTTTACCCTGAATGACATGGAAAGGTGGTTAAAAAATAAATAACATAATTTGACTCTCACGTATCAGAGAGACTTTGATTACTGTGTGGAGAACAATGAGAAAGAAATAGACAGCTGGGACCAGAGTAGTAGCAGTCATGTGGTGAGAACGGCAGGATTCTGGGTATGCTTTGAAGGCAGAGGCAATAGGGTAATCTGGCTTGTGAAGGAAACAAGGATGCATAGATGTTAGGCCCAGACAGCAGGGTGGAAGTGCGTTTAACTGAGATGTGGAAAGTTTTGAAGGAACAGCTGTGTGTATGGATCAGCAGGAATTTGCCTTGGAATGTGGTGTCTGAGATTGGAAGTGGAGATGTCAAGTGTACAGTTGGTTAATGATTATGGAAGCCCAGAATTATTGGGTAAGTCATCACTTTGGAAGTCACACAAACACAAAGCTAGTCAGTATAAGTAAACAGAGAAGCAAAGAGATCTATGCATTGAAACAAGGACACCCCCCACCCCAACTTTGGGAAGTGACTGGTCTACAAGGAAGAAACTGTTTCAAGGACATTCAATAATCAACTAAACATACATTCTGCTGATGGGTTGAGCTCCGGATTGAATGTTAGATTTGCCATGTGGTTATTACTGATCCTGTTGAGATCAGTTCTAGTATAGCAGTGGGGGGAAGAGTTGTTTTTCCTTGAGTATAAGGGAGACTAAAAACAGGGAGAGTAAATAACAAATGCCTTGCTTATACCTACTGTTTCTCAGACAGTGGTAGACCTATCATTCTTTAAAGTGTTCTGGCTTGGATGTTAACTCACTCATTATTTCTATGAGAATTTGAATTGGAAGATCTATATGAAGCACAAAACAAAACAGCAGCATAGGAAGTTGGGTGTGGTGGTGCATACATACGATCCCAGCACTTTGGAACTTAGACAGGAAGATCATAATCTGGAGCCAGCCTTGGCTACATAGTGAGTCCTCATCTGAAAAATAGAAAACAATGCAAAACCCACAACAGTCACAAAAATCATAAGAAAGAATACAGAATATTGGTGCTGTGGAACCATAAGCTGATGAAATGGAAACAGAGGGGATATTTTGGGAATGATGGCATCAGAAAGATGGGGGGTGAGATAGGGTTTAGCTCTGTGCTCTGTTGAGTGGGAAGGCAGAATATACAGTGCTCTAGTTCTTGGGTTGTATTTTTGTTGGTGATTTATTTGTTTGTTTTCCACACACGGTGAACCTCTTAAGAGCAGTAAGTATAAATGTCTTGTTCATTTTGTAGTCGGGGTTTTATTGTTCTATTTCTATTCCCTAGTTCAATGCCTGAAACACAGCAGGGCTGCAATAAATGTCTGAACCAGAGAATGAAGACATTGTGTTCAGCATGTGTCTGTTTTGTATTCTCATTCAAGTTGGATTATTTCCATCAAAATCTTGACAACTAGATTGATTTAACTGCATTTCTCCTGCTTGGCTCTAGAGAATGCTTGACTAACTGGTAGGCTTGATTGACAGACATGATTGTGTTTCTACCCAAATCAATGGTGCTGCCTAAATGTTAAGTTGGTGACCCTTGTTATGTCACATTGCACTAGTCCCTGTTACAGATGCAATATCAATTTATCATTTACTTGCCAGGGACTTTCTAGAAACTTCATCTTACCTCAGTGTCCATCTGATATTTGTAGTTTATTGTTTGTACGTTACCTATTACTAGTTGTCATTCACTTCTAATTACTGAGAAGGTCTTTGAGAATGGTCATTACACAGACATTGCTTTTTCTATGTTCTGCTCCTTTGATTAGGTAGACAGCATTTGTTCTATAGTATAAAGTGATAAATGCTTAATCTTGGATCTGGTGTAAAAATAGTGCCAAATAAACAGTCCCGTGATTGAATGAATGGATAATGAATAGTTACTAGTAGTCTCTGGTGGATGCTTCCAGTGCCCAGGCTCTGTCTTCTTTTTCATTTGGTGTGTGCAGCTCTCATCTCCTTGCTTGCTTGCTTTTTATTCTCTCTTTCTCTCTTTTTTTTTAAAGTTAACCATTGTATCAATTATTTTTTTAATTGATATTTTATTTACATTTCAGATGCCATCTCCTTTCCCCATTTCCCCTCCCTAGAAAACCCCTATCCTATACCACTGTCTCCTATTTGCTTTTTTACAACTTTTTAAATATTAATCAGAGGCTTTATAAGTTTGGTAATGTTCAATATCAATCAGAAGTGTAACACAATACCCAACCTAGATATATCAACTATCTTTGACTGGCGGAGAACATCCGCCTCCATGTTCCTTTCTCTCTCTCTCTCTCTCTCTCTCTCTCTCTCTCTCTCTCATCATCTAGCTCCTCCTTTCTCCTCTTCCTCTCCTTACTCTTCCTCTTCCCCTCCTTACTCCTCTTCTTCTTCCCCTCACTCCTCCTCTTCCTCTCCTTACTCCTCCCACCTTAGCTCCTCCTACATATTGCCCTTCCTGTTAAAATAAAACTTTTCTCTCAAAATATAATTAGAGTATAACTATACCAATTTGTGTCATTAAGGTATAAGATAGACCTAATACCCAGTGTGTCATTTTGTTGACTAACCAGAACCTCTGTCATCCCTCTTAACTAAAAGACTTAGTTCTGAACCTGGCTTTTTACTTGGCTTTAGAATGAATGTCAGCTGAAAACCATCCTCTCAAATCTTTTCTCTCAAAGCAAATAGCCGGGACTGGCTATGAGACTATAAGTTTTCAACCATGTCAGAGATCCAGAATGACTGAGTTAACTGAAGTTATGGGAAGCACAAAGCATAGCTTCTAAAACTTAGCCAATTTATAGAGACCACTGAACACCTGGACACTCCCTATACTACCAAATGTTGGAGCATCTGATCTTCAGCCTTCTGGCCAAGGATCATCTGACAGACAGAGTGATGCAGAATTATTAAGGGCTGATTACTCTGTCTTGGCAGATATAATCTGTTGACCATTCCACAAGTGTGTCCTTTTCTGGAAAGTAATTTGTCTGTAGATGAAAAGAGGCAATTCCTGCCTAGTGGCTGTCTCACCACAACTGGAGTAACTCCAAAGATGCTCAATTTCTTCTTAGAATCCAAGACAGGAAGCTGTCAGGAGCAGACAGGTCTCTAATCAAAATGAACATTAATACAGAAATGTTTGTAATGTCAATTCTGTGGACTTCTGATGTTTTGAAAACCAACTATCCATGTAAGGTAATCTGGACTGTTGTCTGTTAACTCCTCTCATCTATTTCTAAATAAAATATAGAAAACACCCTAACAACAAACTCAAAGCCATGAATTTGCTATAGTCCCTTAACTCACAGGCTAACCATCTCAAATCAGTTAAAAAAGGTTAAAAAGGACTGGGTCTAAGCCTTGTATTCCTAATTGTGTTATACAGGCACAATGCCTATGAGAGTAACATTATTTATCTCATTTTAAAAACAATAAAAAGCTCATACCAATGAAAACCTTAAATTTGAAATCAAAGTAAATTTTGTACCATTTAAGAAATTATAACTTTATCTTAATAACAATTATACATATTTTTACCAATAGGTTATGGCTATGCAATAAATCCTAGCTAACCCTTCCTGTTCCAACAAAACCACTATTGTCTCCTAGAATGACAGCCCAATATTAACCACCTCAGTCCCCAAGTCCAGGGAATAGGGGTACCAACTCTTTATTAACTTCTTCAAGCTGATTATGGGTGTTGAGATATTAGAAGAGGGGTGGGAGGAAGAGTAAATTGATAAGCCTCTGATGCTGTGTCTTCACTGAACCCAGCTGGAATTCCAGGACATCAGAGGTTCGGCAGGTCTGCTCAGCTTGCTTGATGAGTAGATACACCAAGGCTGTGATAATTTTTTTGTTTGAATTCTGGAATCTAGTCTGGCAGCCTGCCTTTGTCATGTCTAATCCATATAATTCTGGGAGTTGCTATGAAGGTGTGCTCCCACCATCCTCCCATTTTCCCCTCCCTGCTCTTGAAATTCCCTAACAATAGGGAATTCAAACTTTCAGGCACCAAGGCTGTCCACTTCCACTGATGCCTGGCAAGGCCACCCTCAACTACCTATACAGGTGGAGCCATGAGTCGCTCCCTTTGTGTTCTCAGGCTGGAGATTTTAGAATGGCTACTCCAGCTTGTTTCTTCAGACCATTTGCTTGAAAAATTGTTTTCCAGCCTTTTACTCTAAGGTAGAGTCTGTCTTTGTCACTGAGGTGGTTTCCTGTATGCAGCAAAATGCTGGGTCCCGTTTATGTATCCAGTCAATTAGCTTATGTCTTTTAATTGGGGAATCGAGTCCATCGATGTTAAGAGATATTAAGGAACAGTGATTGTTGATTCCTGTTATTTTTGTTATTAGAGGTGGAATTATCTTTGTGTAGCTATCTTCTTTTGGATTTGTTGGAAGAGGATTACTTTCTTGCTCTTTCTAGGGTATAATTCCCTCCTTGTATTGGAGCTTTCCTGCTGTTATCCTTTGTAATACTGGATTTGTGGAAAGATATTGTGTAAATTTGGTTTTGTCGTAGAATATCTTGGTTTCTCCATCTATGGTAATTGAGAGTTTTGCTGGGTATAGTAGCCTGGGCTGGCAATTGTGTTCTCTTAGGGTCTGTATGACATCTGTCCAGCATCTTCTAGCTTTTATAGTATCTGATGAGAAGTCTGGTGTAATTTTGATAGGTCTGCCTTTATGTTACTTGGCCTTTTTCCCTTACTGCATTTAATATTCTTTCTTTGTTTTGTGCACTTGGTGTTTTGATTATTATGTGATGGGAGATATTTCTTTTCTGGTCTAGTCTATTTGGTGTTCTATAAGCTTCTTGTATGTTTATGGGCATCTCATTCTTTAGATTAGGGAAGTTTTCTTCTATAATTTTGTTGAAGATACTTATTGGCCCTTTAAGTTGGGAATCTTCATTCTCATCTAAACCTTATATCCTTAGGTTTGGTCTTCTCATTGTGTCTTGGATTTTTTGGATATTTTGTGTTAATAACTTTTTGCATTTTGTGTTTTCTTTGTCAATTGTGTCAATATTTTCTATGGTATCTTCTGCACCTGAGATTCTCTCTTCTATCTCTTGTATTCTGTTGGTGATGTTTGTGTCTATGACTCCTGATTTCTTTCTTAGGTGTTCTATCTCTACCATGGAGATATTTACCCAGGGTAAATCTCCCTTTGTGATTTCTTTATTATTTCTACTTCCATTTTTATGTCCTGGATGGTTTCATTCAATTCCTTCACCTGTTTGGTTGTGTTCTCTTGTAATTCTTTAAGGGATTTTTGTGTTTCCTCTTCAAGGGCTTCTACCTGTTTACCCGAGTTCTCAAATTCTTTGAGAGTGTTATTTATGTCCTTCTTAAAGTCCTCTATCATCATCATTAGAAGTGATTTTAAATCTGAATCTTGCTTTCCTAGTGATATGGGGAATTCAGGACTTTCTTGTGTGGGAGAACTCGGTTCTAATGATGCCAAGTACCCTGGGTTGCTGATGCTTATGTTCTTGCACTTGCCTTTCGCCATCTGTATCTCCTTCATGCTACCTGCCCTGTCTTTGACTGGAGTCTGTCTTTCCTATTATCTTGGTTGTATCAGAATTGTGTGGGGTGGATGTTACTACTGGGTTAGAGCTGGGGCCCAAAATCTGCTCAGTGCTCAGGGGCAGACAGGAAGGAACCAGTGCTCCAGGCCAGGACTGACTTCCTGGGTCCTAGTGGGTCCCAGTTACTCCCTGTTTGGGGCAGGCTTTGCTGCCTGCTTACCTAAGATACTGTCCAGGTTAGAGCTCCTGGGAGGCCTGCTTCCTCTGGCTTCTGTGAGATTGGGGGCAGAGCTGTCACCCAGGATCTGCTCAGTGCTCAGGCAGACCAGAAGGAACCAGTGATCCTGGCCAGGAGTGACTTCCTGGGTTCTAGTGGGTCCTAGTTACTTTCTGTTTGGGGTGGGCATTGCTGTCTGCTTACCTAAGATATTGCCTGGGTTAGAGCTCCTGGGAGGCCTGCTTCCTCTGGGTTCTGTGAGTGCTTTTTATTCTCTTATTCTCCTTCCCTCCCTTTCTTGTAAGCCATCTCTGCCTGTAAGAGCCTTTTAAATTAGTATGCATTTATTTACTTAGTTTTCAATTTTATTAATGTTTTATTAATTTTTGAGAGTGTCATGTTCCATCCCCATTACTATATCCTTGAAACTTTATGCCCACCCCTCTTTTTTTCTTTAATTTAGCTATCATCCATAGCCCCTCAGGAACGTCTTTCCATTCCACTCTGGATTGTTCCCTGCTTTGATCTTGCGTAGGTAAACATGGTTTCTGTGAGTTCATGGGTACAGTGATTCTCTCATGTGCTGAAGGCATGGTTTTGAGATCCTCTCTTTCTAAATCTATTATGTTCTCATCTTCTCTAAGGTTTTTTTTTGAGAACTTTGTATAAAGGCATTCTATGTTTGTAAAGAGTTGATGTTGTGGCAGGGTACCTCCTGCCTCTCACAGTGACAGGTTCTACTGCTGTACGTACATGGTCTGTCTTAAAGCTTTTGGTTTTATACCATTTCCAGTCAAGACTGTTGATAGCTATCAACTAAATTTGCCACTCAATTTTGCTGATACGGAGTAAGTAGTTTGCAATTTAAGTAAACAATTGCTATTGAATTTAGCAGGTACCTTATTGGATTACATGTCTTTCCAACATGAAGTCAAAATTTATTTTCCTTGTAACCACCCTATACTTTCTGACTATACATCTCTGTTCTCTCTTAGGCTGGGCTAATAGAGAGTTAATTGTATAATCAATTTTTACATTAAAACTGAATACAGCTTTTTTTGTTTTATTGTTGAAAATAAATATCCATTTTGGTATATTGAGTAAACCACTTATTTTTGTAGTGATTTAAAAAGAACACAGACTCCCTTATTTGTAAAATGGGATTGGAGGTAATGCGTTTTAGAACTGAAAAGCACTTTAGCAACTAGCTGGTGGCCAATACCATCACTTTATAAATAAGACCCAAAGAGGTTAAATGATTTTGTTCAGTATCCCCCAGCTTGGTTAGTGGTGGAGTACGACTAAAATCCAACTCCCATGCTGCAGTCATTTCTACTGCTGCATGAAATGCATGCTTCTTATTCACAGGATTGATATGAGGATTAGGGACCACATCTGTGAAAAATAGATTTAGCCTTTGGAAGGAAAGATGCTGGATAGCTTTATGAAAGCTTTATGGAAACTAATCTCATTTTAACCTTTTCTATAGGATTGTTGGCTTTCTTCAGCTTGATCTTTCTCACTTTAGGACTTTTTAAATTTTGGCCAAGGACTAGATAATTTATGGTGCTTGTTTTAGGAATCAATAATAAGTGCCCAGATTGTGTTAAAAATATGAATTACATCAGCTGGTTTTGAATCTAGGAGCAGGTGCAGACAGCTTTCCCGAGTGGTGGTTGCTTATGTACATGAAAAGTTTTCTGTTCTTATTTTTTGAATTTGGAATAAAAACAGCTGATTTCAAAGACACAAGAATAAGAAATGAGAAACATAAGTAAGATATATGTACACGTACACACAGCACACACACACACACACACACACACACACACACGCACGCACGCCCCCCCCCCCCCCCACATTTCCAATCTGGTAATTCTTCCACAGCTCGATGCAGCATGTCATAACAGACCACGAGTTTTCTCTCTTGCTGAGCCAGGGATCCATTATACTAATCCACCATGCCTTCATATCTCTAGCAAGCACATGTAAGTGATAACTTAGAATATTTATTTTGGTGCAAGGTGTATAAATTGTTTCCATGTCATCCTGGAAAGTGAGTAAATTGTGACTTGCTATACTTGGCCACATCAATTGTTTCAATTTGGCTCTTTTGCCACAATGTGTTTTGATATATAAACAAGAACACTGTTTAATTTTTATACTATCCAAAGTGATTTGTGCAGATTCATATGTTCAGGAAATATAAAACTCAAGTACCGAAAGGCTAAAGTAACTTTTATATATATTTTTAATTAGGTCCGATTATATGCAAGACCCGACGCTATCAGAAGAGGATCCGGGGACTATGCTCTCCACATTACAAAGAGATTAATAGAATTTTATGAAGACTACTTTAAAGTGCCCTATTCTTTGCCAAAACTAGGTAAGAATTTCTTGGTTATTTTATTGGGAGGACTCCTAGAAGGTGGAATTTCTTCTTCATAGCTCGTTGAGGCATCCAGCAGCATAAAAAATTCAAAGATTTATATTTTTAGAGATGAGGAGTACAAAATAATTTCTTCTTAAGAGTTAAAATAAGATTAATGACCTGGAGTCTTGCCAGTAAGTGCTCATGCAAATTATGGAAGGCGTTATATGAGTCATAATTAAAAAAAAAATCTTAGTTACAATTTGTTAAAAAAAAAAAATCAAGCTACAATGACCATATGGGTAGATGAAATTACAGCTCGTTCCTAACAAGGGAATTGAAGGTGTTTTCTAGCATTGAGACACTCAGGTCCTTATGACTCTTACAAGTAGGTAATATTGTACACAGAGCTAAGGCGGATAGCCTTTTTCTCTCCAAATTGCTATATGTCAGATCTTAATGAATCGCCTTTCCTTTAGATTATTTTTTAAGATTGTATTTGTGGTACATAGTTAAACTAATAAAAAAGCAACAGAAGAGAAACTTGGTAATAATGGAAATTGTTATAATAATGGAATGTTCTCGTACGTATTCCTTTTGCAGGGCGAATGTGTTCAGTAATTGTTGGTCCTGTGAATAAACACATTAATGTATTATTCTAATTTGAATGAGGCTGTGCTTTTGGCAGGAAATGAGCTAGAACATTCCAGGACATTATAAAGGGTGCACATAGGCATTAGAAGTGTTGAAGTTACTTTGCCTTTTCAGAAGGGATGTGACATCATAACAGCACTTTGTTCCTCATTCGTGCCCCTGTCATCAATTTTCTTCTCAAGTGTTGTTTTCTTCTTTCTTTCTTTCTTCCTTCCTTCCTTTCTTTCTTTCTTTCTTTCTTTCTTTCTTTCTTTCTTTCTTTCTGTCTGTCTGTCTGTCTTTCTCTCTCTCTCTTTCTTTCTTTCTTTCTTTCTTTCTTTCTTTCTTTCTTTCTTTCTTTCTTTCTTTCTTTCTTTCTTTTTTGCCAGAATCCACATAAGATACATTTTGGTTTTGTTTGTTTGTTTGTTTGTTTGTTTTTTGTTTTTGGTTGGGAAGAATAAAGTGTTCATTTGATCAAAAATGTGAGTTTGAACTACAGGTTCACCTCCCTTGGGAACTGGGCCTATTTCATTAAGGTACTTTCCTGCTGAGTATCTTTATTGGTCATACAATGGGTAGCTGAGAAAGTAGATGGAAAGCTGACATTGTCATCTATGGGTGTGACATTCCATTTTAATGAAAATGTATTGCCAGTTTGTGAGGTCTTTCATAAACATTCACCCTACATTTATAAACAGAGTTTTATTTCAAATTGGATCTGTACCCTGCCCCCCCCCCCTTTTTTTTAAATCTACCTCCTCTTGGAATCTGCTTCACTGGAATTTCACTTGTAGTCACCCAAGGCAGGAAAGACTTCCTGACCTTTTGCGTAAGATGCAGCACTGTTATCTACACCAGGTAACTGGAAACTTCCCAGCTGGACCCTAATGTAAAATTCACGGAGTGCTTGTGTTGCAAGTTTAGCAAAAGAAATAAAATGTGGATCTTTCCCTGTCCCCTTCAGACCAGTAATTAGCAGAGGAACTCAATTTATAACTTCAGGGGGTTCCATGTCACTGTCAGCTTGCAGCAGGATTCATTTCTGCTTCCCCAATCCACTCACAATTGAACCATGCAGGCTTTTATCTGCAGGGAAAAAAAAGTTTTATTCACCGTTGCTCTAACTTGTTAAGCTATCTTATGGTGTATATCATTGAATGATTTGACTTGCTCCAGCACACTCCTTTTGATATATTGAGGGGAGTTACCACAGCTCAGCGTGCTTTATGAATTTCTTGCAAAGGTCTACTTTTTTCCTACGTCTGTAGATATGTATGCTAATGGATTTGTCAGTACACCCTCTAAATATGTCTTATGTGAGAATCCCCGGTCACAGAATCATTTTTGACAAACCCTCACCTTCTATCCTATATTATGAATGATACTTTAAGTAAATTTTATTTTCATGAGCTTGGCCTGCGTTAATGACGCCTGTAGATGTATTCTAGATTTTAATGGAGACTGCTTCAACCCGTCAGATTTATCAAAATTGTTTCTGAGGTCCATTATACCCTTCTTTTCTTCCCTCATACACTCTGCATGCATTTAGTAAGAGTCTGCCATAGTCTTTTTTTTTTTTTTCATATGATGAAGCTACTCTAATGACTAAAATAGGCAAAACTCCCTTCTCTCCTAGAAATTTCATTCTACCAAGTGAAGATGGACAGGGAGCCAAATAGTAATAAATGCAGCTTATCAGTTGGAGATAATCATTTAAATAGATAGCTAACATGCTGGGTACATTGACACCCTCCAGTGATTCCAGCATGAAAGTGGCTGAAGCAGGAGGATGTCAAGTTTGAAGCCACCTGAGCTATGTTGTGATACCTGGTTTATATCAATCAATAAGTTGATCAATCAATCAATCAATCAATCAATTAATCAGTCAATATTAATAAATAACCAGAATAGACATTTGGGAAGTATATGGGGTTAGATATGGCACACATGAGAGACTGAGATCTTTAAAAATTAATGAATTAATTGTAACTTTTCACATGGAAGCATTTATTTTGAAGTGTTTAGATATCAGTTTAAGACAATGAAAAGGCGAGTCCATTGGAAATCACGTGGGATGAGTTTTGATCAGAGGGCACAACGTACCTGGAGTTTGAACTTAGAGATTTATGGTGTGTTTGAAGTGGCAAAGAGTCAAGCAGTCATGCAAGAGAGTGAGGAGATGGCTGGACATTCTGTTCTCAGTGCAGTAGAGCAGAAGATAATGTAGATCCAGGAGGCTGTGGTAAGCTGGCCTTCCCCTCCCCCAACTCTTTGAGAGTCCAAGCAGACCTAGAGTACACCATATAGTCTATGCAGTGTCCAGTTCCACTGTGATCCTCTTCCTCAATATCCCAAGTCCTAAGTTTGCAGGCATAAGTTGCTAGCTACATTATGCTTGTGCTTTATTTATTTATTTATTTATTTATTTATGTATTTATTTATGTATTTATTATTTTGAAGCCACTTTGCTCTGTTCTACTTTTCAATATATTTTTCTATATTATTTCAATATATTATTTCACTTACGTTCTGCTTTATCTCTAATGCTGGATAGTTTCACTTTGTTGACTGTGGTGCAGCTCATGAAAGCTAATACATCTAAGAATTTGAGTTTTCACCCCAAGTAACTTATGGGAAAGTTCCTTGAGAGGAACTCTATTGTTTCTTGTTAGGTTAGGATGCCAGTTTAGTCTCCTTGATAAACAAAGCTACTTATTTATCATTTTTAAGCCAACATAAACCAAAAGTGTGCACAGTATGATTTGTTTTAAAATCTAAATTGAGTAACTAAAACCATTTGTATGAGGCATGCAGTTTTTACTTCTTAATACCTTAATAGAGGTATTAAGTTATGTAACAGAGTATGCTTGGTTACGATACAACAACACTTTTTATGTCTGTATATCTTATTTTAGAGAGCACTTGAAGTGTTCTTTATAAAGAACATTATAGACATATATATTATATATTTATTATAAACACAATTACATGTTATATAATTAAGTTATCTTTCATATTACACACAGATCATATAAATCACAACAAATTGGCAACTGTGTTTATATTTATGAAATGTGAGTTATTCTTAAGAGCTTTGCATGATTTTACCCATTTAGTTATTATCACGATCTTTTGAAGTAGTTCTTAATATTTTCTAATTTTTCCAGAGGAAGATATTTAGGGATTTGGTAACAGAATAATGTGAATAGATCATGTAAATAATAATGAATGAATTAGGAATTCAAATTCAGGCTATGTGACACTATGACACTGGAATTCTGTTAAAAACAGCTTTTAAGAATTTTCAGAACTTATGGATTAAAGTATACATCACTTTAATAAAGCAAATTATCCATTAGTGGAATAACATATTAACTAGTTTTGCTAATTTTTTTGGTAAAAGTAATAATACATAGCCATTGCAAGAAACATGGAAAGAAAAACTGAAGAAGTAAGTCTGAAAAATCACATCATCAATACCGTGAAGCCATACCCAACTCTTGCAAACAAGTTTTCATCATAGATGTTTATAAGTTAATTAGATGGCAGATCAAATGACTGGCACAATATTTTGGCACTCACCCTATTTAGGTTTCAATTAATTATGGTGAATAGTCTTCTGTTTCCCTTTGCTGCTGCTCTGTAATTTGTAAATCGATGTTTCGTAAGGGGCTTGTTTGATTGCCTTTATGGGGAAGCATTACCTGCCCGGCACAGAATGTGATTGTAGAGGGAGCACGGGTGGGGTGTTTTGCCACAAGATTTTTCTATCCTTAAGGAGACTGTGGGCATATTGAGGAAAGAATACAGTATTTATGGAGGGAAATATTGTAAAGCATACAATATAATCCAGCACTTTAGTCTTAAAAGATAATGATTGATACCACTTTAAACGAAGAATGTGAGTTCTGTGTTATAGCCATGGAAGGTTCTTATAGAGAGGCCTCTTCTTCATGAGAATCCAGAGGAGAGTGGTGGTAAGAAAGAAGAAAGATCATTCCGAGGATTGTGTAAGACAGGTGCCCATGCATACCTGGGACTCTGTAAACCACACCCAGGAGAGCACATTTTCTTGACTGGAATCAATAAGTAGTAGGATAAATTTTATTAGACTTCAGGAACAAGATATTCTGGTTTGAATGATAGGTTTTTGTTTACATAATGATAGATATACCTGATTTTTCTATTTGTGTGTGTGTGTGTGTGTGTGTGTGTGTGTGTGTGCACGCACACACAGTGATAGTATATGTGGGGGCCAGGGGTCAATCTCAGGCATGGTTTTGTGGTAACTCTACACCCTGATTTTGAGACAGAAAACTTGCCTAATGATTCTCTCTTCTTAAAACATCTGTTTATTCAGGAGCTTGACGCTCACCAGTTCAGCTAGGCTGGCCAGTGAGCCTCAAGGGTCTGTTTGCCTCCACCTCCCCAGCACTCTGAGTACAAATAGTCACATCACCACAGCTGGCTTTTTTTTTCCCACATGGGTCTGGGGCTCTAGTTCAGACCTTCCTATTTAAATGCAGTCTTTTTGTTTGTTGAGCTATCCTTTCTATATATTTCGATTACAGTATAGATAAGGGAGACAATGATGACCTGCTATTTGTAAGGAATAAAACCTCACAAAATATTTCATGGTGTAGTTGAAATATGTACAAACATATGTATTTTGAAATATATTAATAGTATAGGTTATTACATTTTCTTTATTTGCATAGGCTACTAAGCTTTTTACCTCTTGTGACACTTGTTTTTAAGTGGTAAACATAACTGTGTTTAATTTGGTATTATAACTGTATATCATTTCATATTAACTATAAGACTCAGCAATTGAGGGTTATTTTGATACTTTTATAAGTATGACTTTTCTTTCTTTACCAATTTAAAAGGTAAATAATTAGTATAATGTGTATATTTGGTTAACATCCTTATGTAATATTGATTTGTAAGATAAAATCTTAGGCCTCATTGTATAGAACATGAGTCTATTCTCAGAATGCATCTTTTAGTCAGAATTCCTCTAAGAATTCTGTCAAAGCACATTAGAGTTTAATTAAAGGTGGGAAAGAAAGAGAGGGAATTACTTTGAGAATCGTGTAGGAGAGGAACCCCATATATATTGGACTCTATGAATCAAATTGACAAGAGTCAACATTTTTCTACAATGGTATAGGTGGCATATTGTAACTGCTCATTTTTGTGGGTTTGGGGTAGAATCTATCTTGGTCCTTTGTGGGCTATGGAGTTAGTGCCTTCTTAGGGAGTTTGCTACAACAGAGCCTTGCTTTGTACTCTCCCAAGTATCTCTGGGAACTGAGTCTTCAAACAGCTTTCCCTCCCTCTCTTGAAAAATACGAAGCATAGTCATATTTTATGAAGATAATTTATTTTGAAAAAGCCCTTGATCAGGTGATTTTTTTTCCTTGTAAACCAAAAAGGTAGTTATAATTTCTTTCAATAGGAAGTGTTTTATATGTTCCTGGGCCCCATTTTGACAACCGTTTGTGTGAAAGCAACACCAAATCTTATTAAAATAGACACCGTTATTCCAACATTTAACAGTTATTTTAGCACAATTTAACAGGGCATTTTATTCCTTCATTAATTATTCTATAACACGGCCATTTAACCGCTCTTGTTAAGCTATTTTGTAGCTATTACATGCTGTATACTTCCAGTACCATACTAACAAACAGAACTTCTATGTGATACTCCATATTTATGATATTTAACCACTAATAAAACATAAATAAACAAAATACTAAAGCTGAAAGAAATCAATGAAAACCGTGCATTTCGGTGGGAGTGATACACGGAATTATTACACTATAAACAAGCAAGCCATAATACAAGGAGGATTTAATGTAACACAAACTAACCATAAGGCTGAATTAACTAATTAATTCAGCAGACATTTATTGAGTAGTTACTTATACATTGTACTCCACAATGGTAACAAGTTGGGGTATCTTGCACTAAGCACTAAAAACTTCAAATCCAATAAAAAAAAACTCATCAAAAATCATTTTACTGACTTGACAGTGTTATTACATATTCTATTTGCTTGATATCCCTCCCCTCCCAACTTCTTCCTGAGTTTTAAGAGTTTCAGACATTCAAAACCTTGGAAATTTCTCTTAAGCACATTTTGATGAGGCCTCCAACGCATTGTTTGACTTACCTGAGCAGAGGCACTTGGCTGAAATGTTTGAAAATAACTTTCCAGTTATTACAGATTTGACTATTGCATAAGCCTTCTGCCTTATGCTCTACTCACCCACCATGATGATCAGGAGTAACAGGCATTGGTCTGGAAGAGATGAGTGTCTCTCTCATTCTCTTCTCTCACCTGCTCAAAGACATCATTTCAACAGCTCTTTAGTTCTCCCCAAAGTTCAGTTTTCCTCTTCTTGACTTTTTATCTATCAGCATTAAAAATATGGTGCCATTTTCTCAGCTCTGCTAACTTCAAGTCCACTCACTCTGGCTGCAAATCCATTTCTCTCCTTCTGCTTACAGCTAAACTAATTTGAAAGGATTTTCTGTGTGCGTGGGCTCTGATCTCTCTTTTTCTTGTCTTTCGTGAGTGTACTCTGCATCAGCCTTTTGCCCTCAATCCTGCACAGAAACATCCCAAGTGCACTAATGCTCACACACTGAAAATTTCCCAACATTAGGTTTCAGTCTTCATCAGCAGCATCTGACACAAGTGTTCTTCTTAACTCCCCAAGACACAACTTCACTTTCTCATGTTTGTCTGTCTTTTAAGAACACACATTTTTCTTTATTCTTTTCTTATTCTATCCCCTTTGTTTCTTGAAATTTTTCTAGTTGCTTAACAGTTGTGTATTCCAGGAGTCAACTTTGATCTCTCTTTTCTTTGTTACTCACTCTGGTGGAGTCCCATTTTCTGGTTCTATCCAGTCTTACAAACACCAAAGATGACCTGGGGAGGCAGATGACATCTAGATTTACATCTCAGACTTGTTCATCTAAAACGTCACTGTTTTCACTTTCTACCTGGTGGTTAGCTGCACTGGATGGCATAGGACAAGAGCAGAGTCAAGATAAAATGCTGGGATTTTTTTGTTTGTTTGTTTGTTTTGCTGCTTGCACATATAATTGACACAGATTACTTCTGTTCTCCTTGCTGCTCAACCTGTTGCATGGATATTTTTTTTTATCACCAGTAGGCAAGCAATTAGTTCTGTAGTGTTAGCCTTCACAGGTTCCAGCACCCTCCAAAGGTCTAACAATGTTTAACTGTCCTAAAGTTCTGTCCATTTACATTTCGATACAGAATTCGTTGCATGAATGTATTTTACTCCTAACAGTCATATAGAAATGTGATTGGGCAAAAGAGAGGATTTGTTCTAATGTTAATAAACTGGCCAGAAGAACTCAACAAGGCCTATCCGACTAGTTTTTTTTTTTTTTTTTTTTTTTTTTTTTTTTTTTTTTTTTTTTTTTTTGGAGGGGGGCTTTGTGTACGATATTCTTTCTTCCATTATGGTACTAGACCCCTTCTGAAAGAAGGCATTTTATCTGTTAGCAGACAAGATATGGCACAGAACATTTTAATGTTTTCTCCCAACACTGAAAGTGGGATAAAATTATATTTTTTATGACTTGCCTTGGGAAAGAGAACTTCTAGTTGCTATGCCTTCCCTGAGAAAGGAGTTATGACCATGTAACCATAGAAACACACACACACACACGCACATACACACACACACACACACACACACACACACACACATCCCATAGTATTGCAGATGTTCAGCGAGAATAACAAAATTAACATGTTTAATATGAACTCCTGAGTTTAAGGCACTTTGAAAACAACCTGGATCAATCTTCTATTCCCACCCATCTAAACTCAAGAAGTTCATGTGGCTGCACATTTCTAAACGCTATGACCTGCTGGTTTCTCACCAGTCATCTTTGTGAGTTCTCTTCTTCCAACCTTCATGTTCTCCAGCTTAGGTAATGAGTTCAACCCATGAGAGGCTGAGACAGGGGGATTGTAAAATTGAGCAAGCCTGGTCTGCTTAGTGAGACCCTATCTCAAGCAAAGCAACAAGAAGAAACAATGTTCAGTATAAATTATTGTTAAATGGCATGAGAAGATGGTAGCTGAATTCACAGATAGGGCTTGACTTACAGTTGCCCGCCGTAACCATTTTCAGCCTAAGGATGGCACAAAAGTGTATGCTTCTAGCTGAAATCATACTTGGAATGATTATCTTTTCCTGGGGTAACAATGTATAGTTTGATAAGCTTGAGACTCTGGAGAGTAGTTCTGAGACACAGTTCCAGTCAGGTATGTAATCATGAGGGGAGACAGTTGCTACTCCTATGTTCTGTAGGTTAGCTGTATTAAATGTACTTTTCATTTATGACAGGCTATTTGGGTTATAGCCAGATCCTAACACTGTAAAGCATGTGTACAGACTTACCACAAAGAATATTAGAGTTATCTGGCAATGCCACTTGGCTGATCAAAATCCCAAAGACTCACCTTGCTCAAGAGCTCAACTCAGTGTTTCTCTGGCTTGGAAGAACCTTTATAGTCGGCCCCCTTTCTGACACTCATCCTTCACCCCCTACTTCTTTGCAGTCAATGGTTTCAGTGTTTATTAATCTTTTCTTATTTTTTCCCCAACATGCCAAACATTCTCCAACCCAAGTACTTTGCCCTCATTCTTTTTGCAAATTGGAGATTTCTCCCATCAACTTGTACACAGTTAAAGTGCTTCTGTGTGAGGTCTGATCTTCTACTTCAATATAACGTGGCGATCACTCCCCATCTCCTTCCTCACTTCACCCCTGTTCACTAGCACCTCCTATCTTTACCTACCACATATTTTATTTGTGTGAAATGTATTTTCTTTTCTAAGCATATCTGATTTCTCCCTTCCCTCTTTTTTAGAATGAAGTCCTTAAGGGAACAGGGTATTTTTTAAAGTGTATTCATTGACCTAATCCGTTTGCATAGAATATAGTGCATCGCCCAAAGTAGGTACCAGATCAATGCTTATACATGATCACGTAGATGCTAACGTCTTTCTTTGAAAGAAGAGGGAACTCTTTGTCTCATAAAGTAAATGTGATGTGATTTTTGAGCTTACTAAACAAAGGAATGAAAGTAATGTACCTTATAGGATATCTTCTTTTGGTAAACACAAGTAGAAAATATGCAATAGGGCTTAGCTAAGATTTTTTTTTTTTGCCATGTTTTCATTAAAGATCCATACAAATAAATTGTCAGTTCAAAATGGGTGTGTTGTGCCCAAAGAAGTAATGACCAAGGGGTTTTATGATGATATTCTTTTTTCTCTTTTTTTATTGGACATTTTATTCATTTACATTTTAGATGTCATCCCTTTTCCCACTCCCCCTCCCTAGCACACTCATATCCCATCCCCCCCTCCTCCTTTTTGCTTTTATACAATTTTAATTACATGCATGTATTAAGGTCAGTTCTAGGTGAGGAACTAGCAATAAAATAGATGCAAATAGTCAAGGACCAAGCAAGAGAATAAACACAAATAGTCACAGAACAAGCAAGGCAATAAACAAAGTTCCGCAAACACTCCTGTGATCACTGTTTCTGAGGGCTTATCAGGATGCCCAAAATATCTGAGCCAACTTCCCTGTTCTAGCCTAAAGTCATTTTCATGTCTAAAACCTACTTCTTTGTTCTAGCCTAAGATTTAGATTCCTTAATGGTGAGACTGTTAAAAGCTAAATGTTGGATTGAGGATATTTCATAATCTAAAATAAAGTAATCATCTATGTGTCCATCAGTTTCTCATTGTTCTTAAAAAGGAAACAGTACTTATCCATGGATTTGATAGATATTTGCTGAGTGTTGTTAGGTAATCAATACTATTCTACTTGGTATAGGAAAATTGCCATCACTAGTTAACAATGGATATAATGGTCTTCAGTTGGGTTTACATATTAATGGGGATAACAGAAGACATATACACATGTACATTTATAGTTATGGCTCGAAACTGATAACTGTGATAGAGGAAGTGGAGCAGAGAAGAAAGGGTCTGATGTGTTGATAGGAGAGGAATTTTCTCTTTTGTGTGGGAGGATGACAATATATCTTGCTGACATGATGTTACTTGTGTCAATATGTGAAAGAGAGGCAACTGAGGAAGGCATGTGTCTGGCCTTCTGGAGAAGTGGCAAGGAGACCAGTGTGAATAAAGTACAGTAGCTATAACTAACACAGGATGACATCCTTGAGGTAACCAGAAGATGATGAAGAATCTGGTTGAATGGCAGTTGAAAGACATGCACTTTTATATTGAGCAGAGCTATTGTATCTGGGAGGCCATAATACAGTGCCATAGATTGGATGGCTCAATTAATAGAAATTTACTTTCAAGCATTTTTACAAAATTAAAACTTAAAAATAGGTTGCAAGTATGGATGGCCTGGCTCTACTTGGGGCTTCCTTTTTGACTTACAGATGGCCTGCATCTTTTGATGTTTCTGCACAGCTAAGAGAAGGCAAGTATTCTGATGTCTGGTTCTCATCATTTGGATCTTACTTTCAAGACCTCATCTAAATGTTAAGAGTCTCCCCAGGCTGACCAATTTCCAGTTGTTACCATCATATGGTCTTAGGCATTTAGCACAGGGGTGAGTGTAGGCACACCCAGGATGGAGCACTGTGTCAACTGTGATCTGGTGTAACATTGCTAGGCAATTGCATTGGCTGTCTCATGCAGAAAAGACTGTTGAAAGGACAGAAGGCCAGAGCAGAGTGAATTTGTGCATTAAACCAAGAAATAACCCAGTGTTGAATCAAACTGACAGAAATGGAGTGATAAGAATTGAACAGATTCCAGATATATTTTGAAAGGAGAACCAATAAAAGTTTTTGTAGCACAATGGGACTTCAAATGAAATCTTAACATGGGTTCCTGACAAACTATAATTTTGAGGACTTTGACAAACTACTTGAACTATATCTCCTGCAATGCTACATTAAGGGAATGAACCTTTTTATGCTTTGCTTTCTCTTTCTTGGCTCTTTGAAATGAGCATAGCAAGATAAATAATTTATACATTCTGCATTTTCTTTCAGTTTTTTTAAAAAAAGTTTATTGTATTTTTAAAATGGTGTGTGTGTGTGTGTGTGTGTGTGTGTGTGTGTGTGTGTGTGTGTGAGTGTAGTACACACGGAGGCAGAGGTGTCAGATCATGGAGAGCTGGGCGTCCAGGTGATTGTGAACCACACTAAGATACTAGGAATCATAAGACATCCCCTGTGAGAGCTTAACTGCTGAGCCATCTCTTCAGTCCCTATTTTCTTTATTTTTCTAAACAGAGCAGCTGTACTTAGAACAAAATAATGGTGGTGTTAATCCTCTTCCTGAATTGAATGGCTTCCTTCACTGCCCATTGGTCAATCTGGAGTTAATTAGAGGCAAACTGGAATCCAAAGCCCTGGAGAAAGGGAAGAACATTTCATTAAAGTCTGGAGGGGGATTAGTGCTGACGGTAGTTGCCAATCAGGTGGATTTTCAGCAAGAGGTGACCATTCCCATAAACTTTAGAACCAAAATAGCTTATATTAAGATCAGAAGGCTTTTCAAATTAGTTTCATTTCAAGGAACTGAACCTGAGAGGTTGTTATGTAAATGAGGGTTAAGCATCTAGAAGTTGATTGAAGCAAAATGCTCTATTACAGAGACACATTCAAAATAGGTTCCTTTGCTTTTTCTTTGCTCACTGTTCCTGTGGCAGGACCCTTCAGACGTTTCCATTTTGAGCATACACAGGGATTTGTTGTTTCCCAGGTTTAGGAGCTAAGGTGGTTATCATAATCAGGCCATCCACTTGGCGTTTGCATATTAAGGTCTTATTAGAGGTTGATGGAAAATTAATTAATGTGTGTGTTTGTTTACCTTGTGGTGCTAGGGATCAAATCTAGGGCATTTTCTATGATAAACAAGTCCTTTACCAACCACTGAGCAGCAAGCCCAGTCTTTTTTATTTTTGAGACAGGATCTCATTATGTAGCTTAACCTGCCCTATCCTAGTACCTATAGTCCTTCAACTTTAGTCACTTGAGGGACCTGAGTACTGATGTATGGTACTGTGCCTGGCTTATACTATATGATATATGCTTATAATCATATAAATGAGGTGCTTTGAGATCTTAAGTGAGGGTTGTCATTTTATCAGTTTGTTAACTAAAGGAAGTGGGTCCTCATCATACTGTACATACTCAGCTTGGATGAATGTTTGCATATGAGTACCAGAAAGAAAAAAAAACATCTTTGGAAAAAAAAATGACATACAGTATTGTGATCATTTTATTGTGATTTTTTTCATAAAATCTATTAGTTTTCAAAGTTTTAAACTTATGACTTTATCTATGACGACACTGGAAGGTCCAGGAGTTCTACAGAAAGTTTCTGGGAAATTTCAGGTGGAAATGTCCTATTCCTGATCCATTCTGGTATTGAAATCTTCTATTGCCCTCTTTGACAATCTTCATGTGCTACAATTGTACTTTTAGATGTAAAATATACCTACAAATAAGACAAACCTTAACCTGTTGGGGAAGCTGGAGCACACAGACAGAAAAAAAAAACTCCAACATGGTAGCTATACAGGAAGCCTTCTGGATATTCCAGAATAATTTTAAAGGGTAACTGGTAACTGTGAATGGGAGGGTGAGTCCCAAATGCAATTTTTCTCAGTTGGAGAATTTTAATGGTTTATTACTCAGATTCATTCTTTATTGGATTTCCCCTCTCCCTTGGAGGCTCAGTCTTCATACAAAAGTCTATTCAGGAGTGACCCAGTGTGTGCCCTCAACAGTACAGAATGCCTTTTAGATTTTAAATTGTTTAGTAATTCTTTTTTTTATTTTACAGACTGGGAAATATTCACCGAGGTGTAAAGCAATTGGTGGTTGGTAATGTTTAGGATCATTTGGCTTGAGATACACCCTGTCAATTTTTATTAATATTAATAAAGTTACCTGGCAAGTGGCATGAAACTTGATGAGCAAATTCTCCTAGTGGGCAAAACTAACTCTCTCTCTCTCTCTCTCTCTCTCTCTCTATATATATATATATATATATATATATATATATATATATATATATATATATCAAACGGTCCAGCATGATTCCTTACGAACTGACCTCTGTTCCTCTAATGTTAGTGTGTTGAAGCTCTAACTCCCAATGCAATTGTGTTCAGCATACACAGTTATTAAGAGGAAACTGGGAAGTACTTAAGGTTGAATTAGGTAATGTTAGTGGCTTCCTAACCTGATAGGATTAATAGATTCAAGATAACAGTGATAGAGAGTGTACTGAGAAATCATTCTCTTTCTGGCATGTGAAGATGCAGCGGACATCCATTTATAAGTCAGAAAAAGATGTCTCCAGTTCGGACGTGTAGTTTGGACCAGAACTGTGCGACAATACAGTCCGTTTATTTGACCCAGTCTTTGGTATTTTCTTCTAGCAGCTCTGTTGCACACGTATTTGAGCTTGTGTCACTTCTCATTACTGTTTGTTTGAATTTATGTTGAGAGTTTTAATAAGATTAAGGCCAAAGTACTGTGGCAGCCACTTGAATTACTCAGGCCTTTGTGTCATAATTATATTTCACCCCGATTACTTTGATCACTTAAAAAATTATTAACATACCTTCTTCAATATCTGTTACTCTTTATCACCCTTCTTCAGAAGGCATTAGGACAGTGTGTCTAGAAAGAATTTTAATCACCTAACGAATACACCACAGTTAATACTGTGGCATTCATCACACTTTCTTGGTAAAGGGTCAGACTGGAAATTGTTTTCAGCTTTGGGAACTGTACTAACTCCGTTACAGCTACTGAACTGTGTATTGTAACAAGGAAACTGCTTCGGATAACACATAAATGAACCAGTGTGGCTGTGTTCCAATAAAATTTTATTTACAAAAGCAGACAGCTGGCTGCATCTGGACCATGGGCTGTGGTTCACTGAACCTAGAATTACTCTATAAGTTCAGTTCAATACAAAAATTACAAATCCCTCAGAGGCCCTCATTATTGACTTATTTTTCTATATTTTTGTGTATACCTCAGAATTAAACTTAAGTGGGAATTGCACATGACTAATGTAGTTTTATTTTATTGGAGCCATTCATTTACACATGGTAAATATAGAGTTTATACAACAATACAATTAATGTTTATAGTAATATTATATTTTATACTCTGTACATGAATGGTCATGTTATTAATACCTATATCTTGTAATGATGTAGTATACTTTTACAGAAAATCATTTACTTATGATGGTACATATTCATTCTTTTTACATTACATATTCACTTACATTCCACAGACACAGGTAGACTTATATTTTGATTCTTGCATATAATTTGTTCCATGTTTTCACCTTACTTGAATAATGCCTGAAGCCTTATTTTTTTTCCTGCCAGAACAAACACAACCATTTTATCTACAGCCTCTAATGGTGAATAAAGTTAAGCAGCAAGGGAATAGAGAATAATGGCTCTTCATAAAGACATTTAATCAGGCAACGAGACTCCTCAACTCAATATCTAGTAGTAATAGATATTATTTATTCAATGTTTTGTTCCTCCCAGTGCTGAGTTCCTAAGGCCCATGTATAGGTTGTGATGCCCATTACTGAGCATGAGCTTAGGGACAGTGACCTATACAATTGATGAGAAGTTGTATGTGTGTTTGTGGGGGAAGTGGCTGGAGGGAAGTTGGCCAGAATGTGAGCAGTCTCAGAGAACACACAGCGTGTTTCAGACTCTGTCACAGTCTTACATCTCACAAATGGCAAAATTGAAGATCTTTCCCCAGTGTGTCAGATTTTGTGTATCTGTTGTCAAACATACCAGTCACTGAAGGTACAAGATGAAAAAAAAAAGCCACAAATAAATGATCACAAGAGAGAAAATCCGCTGATGCTCATTCTTGGATGGAGGTTGATGTACTTTGATCGATCTAGAGCTCTGTTAGAGTTGACACAGTTGTTTTGTACTGAGCCAAGAAAGGGAATTTGAGAATGCTGAGTTCAGATGTTGAAGAGTGTCACAAATATCACACAGCCTTTACTGTTATTTCATGGCGAAGCTAAAGCTTACTGTTAACAAGTCTTTTATTCTTTTTACTAGGAACATGGCTTTCTGTCTTCGTAACTTGCTTGTATTTGCTTAATAAAATGTCTCGTTGAGAGAGAGAGAGAGAGAGAGAGAGAGAGAGAGAGAGAGAGAGAGAGAGAGAGAGAAAATTAAATTATGATTAACTATTGCAAGTGTGCAAGCCTAGTTTAGGTATTTCTTCCTGCACTGGGGTCAGCAAAGACTTAAGAGATACAGTTTACACAGTGAATTGCATCTATTTTTAGACCTTAAAATAAGTTATTATCAGGATTATTTTGATATGCTTAATTGACATCTGGTAACAGTCACCACAGTCTCATAAACGGGACAAGGTGAATTTCTCTTAGCTCCCAAATTATAAATGCAGAGAAACTTGATTAGTAGTCTAAATAGCAGATTCTGAAGATTCCAGCCTCCATGGGATTTAAGGGAGCTACAGAAAGCAGCAGGTATTCTTGGCATGATCTGTACTGGGCTCACCTCCCACACAGGAACAAATTGCCTAAGAGATTACTACAAAGACAAAGCCATAATTACTCTTATTGGCCTCACCTCATGAGATGGTAAACTCTGTCCAACTCCATTAGCTCAGAATTATAATCCCAAGCATCCCAAGGCTCTCATCACCTTAATACTTTGATGCGCATGTACATGAGGATACATTGTAGATGTGCACACATATGTGGGCACGTTCACACATGCACTGCATAAAGACACATCATGTACATCTGCAATGTATGTGCTTGTATAATGATACACATACACACATATTCTATTGTATGACATAAATCCACTTGTAGATTCTACTTTTCATGGCTCTGTTTGTATCAATAGCAAATATCCCGATAACTGTAATTTCCTAAGAAAACCTGGCTGTTTCTAGAAAATACTTATTTCTTCATAGTTTTCTCAGTTTTTTCCCATACTCTTCTACCACCAAGCCTAAAAGTGAATGAGATGCTATTTCATGTTTAGATTGAGAGTGGCCTTCAGATACATGCCCCCCATGTGTATAAGAATATATATATATATATATATATATATATATATATATATATATATATATATTCAGAGATTGATATTGGGTGTCTTATTTTATTGCTTTCTATGTTATTTACTGAGGCAGTGTCTCTTTTTGAACCCAGAACTTGCTGATTCAACTGGTCTAGCTAGCCAATAACTCCAAGGATCCCTGTGTCTCCCTTCTGAGCTCTGGGATTAAAGGTGGGCCACCAGAGTCACCTCAGTTTGTGTAAATACTAAGGATTTGGACCTTGGTCTTCACATTTACATGGAATAACTCTATCTATGAGGCCATCAATTAAATTTAATTAAATTTAATTGAAAAACTTGTATTTTAATCACATACATAACACTACTTTGAACTATGTGTGTATTCAAATGGAGCCTATTAACACACACTTTAGACCATGTTATTAGCTTTTGTGATGAGAACACAAAAATCTAATCTCTGTAATTTCTAAAGCTATGGTATATCACCATGCAATACAGTACATCTCTGGAAGTTATCACTCCTAAGTGAAATTTTATATGTCTTGACCACTATCTTTTACTTATATTTACGAGGCACTGAATTTCTACTTCTCTTCTACCATCATGGTATCTGGCTTCAATGTTGACAGTGATATCCCTCCTGCATGCTTGGAAGACCTAAATAGCCTCATTTTTATTGAAGTTTTTCACTATTCCATCTAGCCATGGTCATGCTCTCGAACACTAAGCATACCACTTTTAAGCATGTTTTTCAACCATCCCACTCCTTACTTCAGCCTTCCATCTTCATAGCTGTTGCTGTTGTTTTTCTTCTTTTTCTTCCTCCTTCTCCTCTTCTTTTCCTCTACTTCCTCCTTTTTCCTCTTTCTCTTCTTCCTGTTCCTCCTCCTCCCTCTTCTTCTTCTTTCTTCTTCTCCTCCTCCTCCTCTCCTCCTCATTCTCCACTTCTTCTTCTTCCTCCTCCTCTTCTTTGTCCTCCTTCTTCTTCTCATCTTCTACCTCCTCCTCTCCCTTTTCCTCTTGCTACTGCTACTTCCTTTCCCCCTCATTCCCTCCCACTTCTCCTCCTCCTCCTCCTTCCTCCTCCTCCTCCTTCCCCCCCTCCTCCTCCCCCTCCTCCTCCTCTTCTTCCTCCTCCTCCTCTTCCTCCTCCTCCTCCTTCTTTATTAATAACTCATTCCCTTCTCTTCTTCTCTGGATCCCAACCTATTAATCCTTCTCACACTCAGTCATTACTATCAGGTCCTTTATCTAACCATCCAGGCCATGCAGTACGATATGCCAGTGTATACTTCCTTTGCTTCATCTCCAACTCTTTCCCCTGGTCTCTGGCACCTCGCTCAGCCAATGCTCCATCCTAGGTAAGTCTCACTTCATACCTATTCTAAATGCCTGAATTAACTGTGTCATGGCACCCATATTAAATGTATAAACATAGAATCTTTTAAGTCCTTAATAAGCAGTCATTCTATATGTCTATAATCTTTCTCTTTCTCTCTTATTCTCCAAGACAGTAATCTCACACATTTGTTCCTCTTAAACCTCTAAAATACCTGACTTCTCTTTAGCATCTTTAGTGTACCATTGCTGCATTTTTAAATGGACAATCCTCATTTCCTTTTCTCTTTCACTTTCATTTGTCCTCATGTACCCAGGCCTCACATTGACACATTCCATGGAGCTTCTACACTGCTTCATGGACATGGCTTCTTCAGAACTGATCTTTATCTCATCCCTGGCTTGCTTTTAGGACTTTGCTTAGAAATTATTCCACATCATAAACAATCAGTATTTTCAGCCTGTAAGTTGGACATCTTAAACAAAGAAGCCTTAGCATGCCTCATCGCGAACATAATTTCCATAGACATTGCAGTCATTCAGAATTCTCCACTTTTGTTCACTGAGAATTTCTTTAGCTGTGGGTCATGACCTCTTTGGGGGCCAAATGACCTTGTCACAGGAGTCACATATCAAATATCCTGCATATCAGATATTTATATTATGATTCATAACAGTAGCAAAATTATAGTGATGAAGCAGCAATGGAAATAATCTTATGGTTGGGGGTTACCATAGCATAAGGAATGGCATTAAAGGGTTGCAACATTGGGAAGGTTGAAAATCACTGTTTTAGAGTGTTCTCTACCATCTGATTACCTTTCGCTGCATGCTTTTATCATCTGATGTTTCTTTTAGGAAGGTGGCACAAATTTCTTCCTCTTCTACTGAGTGTTCTTTTCTCTTGAGTTATCCCTATCTTTTCAATGTTGATGCGTTTTCTACTCAAAGAATAGAATCCTCAGGTTCATTTCTCCTTAGCTTTCTCATCCTGTGGTTTTGAACCCAGGTATCGCTTGATATATTTCAATTTCCCGTACTCATGTCTTTGGTTCTGTAAACATCTAAATACCTTTTCCTTTTCAATTAAAAAAATCTTAAAATTTTAATTAAAGTACAATTGTATAATTTTCTTTCTTCTTCCTTCCTCCAACCCCTCCCCTGTTACTCTGATTTACCCCCTCTCACATTCATTGCCCCATTTTTATAGAATATTATTGTCATTATATATCTATATCACTTTACACACACACACACACACACACACACACACACTCAATGTGTGGAGTCTTTTTAGTGTTTTTTGCATGTATATAATTTCAAGACTAACTTCTTTTTACTTAGTAACCAATTAGGGGCATCATCCCTGGGAAGACCATTTCCCCTTGTTCTTTCAGCAGTTGTTAATTTTTGGTAGTTCTTTGTCTGTAGATGGGATTCCAAGAGAATTTTCTCTTCCACAATAACGTGTCTACCGGTGTTGTCATTGCTTGAGTCTTATTTCTATAGCTATATTAGTGCTGTATTGTGGACGTTGGGGCCTCCCTGTCATTTTCAGTAGACACAGTGTTGTAGCAGACTTCCAGGTCTTCAGGCTCTTACAGTGTTCCAGCCCCCTTGATCATAAAGTTCCCTGAGCCTTAGGTATGAGGGTTGTGTTGTAGATGTAGCTGTTGGGCCCAGGAACTTTGTGATCAGTTGTTCTCTATAGTTTGAACAGTTGTGTGTTTTGTGATGGTCACCTTCTGCAAAGAGGAGCTTCTTTGATGAAAGATGAGAACAAGACTTTTCTGGTATATAAGAATAAGTATTTAGCATTCAGTTAAAAATTATGCTAGTCTAGTAAAATGGTGATAGTAGGCTTACCTCTATGATCCATGACTTTACGAGTTCAGATAAATTCAAATTCACAGGTGATTGAGCATTCAACATTCTAGCAAATGGCAACTCCAGGATCTCAGTGCTTCAAGTTAAAGTGAGAGTCAGCCTTGACCTCATTGTTGTGTTGTAGTTCATAAACGATTCCAAGGGGTCTCCCTTCAAAGG